>NW_016910162.1:1446308-1498120 GCF_001483705.2 Eufriesea mexicana
ATTTTTAAAGAAAACAAAAAGAAGAAAAGGAAAGAGAACGTGAAAAGGAACGAGAAAAGGAAAGAGAGAAGGAGAAGGAGAAGTACAAGGAAAATGATCAGGAGAAAGAGAAAACGAAGGAGAAGGAAAAGGTAAGGGAAATGGGGAAGGAGAAGGAGAAAGAGGCGGAAATGGAAGAGAAGAATAAGGACAAACAAGGGGAAACAGAGAAAGAAAAGCAAGAGCTGAAGCAAGAAGGAAATATCGATACAAATGAACAGGTCTGACTAGTACTAAATAGCGAAGAGGTAAGAATTATTTGTTTATTTGTAAATATTGCATTGTTCTTTTATAAAATGTTTAAAACAAATTTTCAGAAAAATTACTGTTTAGATAAGAAAATTGAATAATAATGTATGAAAAGAATAGATGTTGTGGACGAATAAAATCTCAATATTGCAAATTCATAATATAAATAAATTTTATTTATTGTTTGTGAAGAAACTATCCATTGTAATCTTGCACATATATTCTTATACGTTCTTATACATATACAATACACACAGCAATGAATTGTGAACAAAATATAATATTGATTTGAAAATAATTTGAAATTTGATTAAGCTCAGAGAAAAAGTTTTAAGAAAATGGATTTTTAATTTCAATATAATTTTAAATATTATATCATTAAAATGGCAGAAAACGTTCTAGTTTATCAGCCATATTTATTTATAAGAAGAATTTTAATATCTAATTATCATTTATAGATATGGTTATGACAAACAGTATGCACTAAGAAGAGAAAATTGAAGACAAAGCGAAAGGCAACCGAGCGAGGAAATATAAAGCAGAAGAAAAAGAGAAAACTTAAATGGTATCCTTTAATGGAAACAAACCGTTCATGATTTGTATAAATCAAAGAACTGTGTAGTCAGTAAATAGTGAATACCGAATCCGTATAACGTGTATAACGTGTCATTTGTTTGCGGTGGAAATGTCTCCCTGTTAGCTTTGTTGTAAATTATTTATGTTTCACCAAATGACACCTCGTTGTACGAAGAATGCGTATTATATATAATGACGATGAAAAGTATTGTTAACGACGTAGTTATACAAAATTTGTATTAATTTCGTTACCGCTCAATGAACGTAACGAGATTCTCATTATTTCAATAACTATAAATGGTTGCGACTGTAGTGATATTACTCTTAGGTAAAAACAAATTATCCTGAGATACCTGTGAAGTAGAAGAGCGAAAATTGTATTTCTTGTTACCAAAACGATCACCTTTGTGATTCATGTTGACAAAATCGTAAGTTACGTAGATTAACCCGAATAGTTCACGAACGACTAATGATTAATTACTTTACACGATTAATCACTTTGTTTTAGAATAATACATAATTTCTTAATAAGCCAGTTAATAAAGGTAACAAAAAGAAAAGAACTGTTCAATAGAATTGTAATGTTCAATACGTCAGAATACATTACACCGATACGTGTTACTTATGTAGCTAGAACGACAAACAATGGCGAAGATACAAATCTTTGACAATTCCTATCAGTTTGTATCCACAAAGTGATCGAATATATATTTCCTTCGAAAACAAAGAAAAATAAGTAAGAACGTTTTTTAAATATTTCGATCTGTTAGAAAGTAACGTCTTTTAATTTACAAAATACTACGCATGGTATTTTTAATCTAATCGTAGTTTTTAATTTCTGACACCGTTACCTGCGTATGCGAGAGTCGCATACGAATTTGTGTCAACAAAATGCAATCATATCACAATTCATACCGAGTAAAAGAAAATAATTGAAATTATCAACTGTTCGCTTTAATCAATAGCGTTATCTAAACATTCACTCGATATAAATTTCTAAAATGTATCAGCTATTGCAACAAATTATAGTAACATACAGATAAGGAAGTATAAAAAAGCGTAACTAATATTTACATCATACATACATACATACATATATCCAAACATACATACTTTGGTACAACTTGTGACAGGTATTGAAACATTTACTTCTTTTAGAATTACACGATTACACATGCTGAGTCGATTAAGACGAAATATTTCAAACATTTACTTTTTATGTGATTAATTAAAATTAAGACAATTTTCATAACGCACCAAAGTTACAAAATTTTAAAAACAAAGTATGAAAGTCTGAGTTCCAATTAATCAATTGCAAATGTTCGGTATGAGATCCATGTTGTTTGAAAGCAATATTACTAATTAAAAGGATAAATATTATATTTCAAATACAAACGTAAAAAATCCGATAAATGATATTATCGACGAAATTTGTCGATATATCGACAATATCCACGCACTCGCGAGCATGTATGTGTTACGTGTGTATGCCTGTGTACGTGCATAGCGCGTGTGTCGTGTTGAGAGTGTGAAAATTGCTTCGAGCGTACCAACGCACATTTCAGGTTAACAAACCTTTGTTTTTATAAAAGGAAAAAAGATACTTTGCAACTGAATTGAAAATCGATAATCGCAATTGTACGTATCGATTACGATTTTGTAATTTCTTCTTTGTTCCATTTCAATTACGATACGAGATACTATTCGCACACGCCAGAAAGGGACTGTGTGAATCATAAATCGAGTCATCTCGTAAGAATATCCTATTAGACATAAATCGAGACAAATGCGAGAGGCATAAGATAGTTGAAAGTAAATACAGAATAAAAACATCGTTGTATCGCACAAAATATCGATAAGTATCGAGCACATAAAGCATTTTATTATATGATTGGGGTGTAAAATTCACTTGAAAATATGTCAAAAAGATATATGCATTTTATACGACAATAAGATAAAATTTAAGGTATGTTCTTGTTACTAGTAACACACAAGCAAGCTCGCAATTTGTAATTACTGGAACGACTTACGTTACGTATAATTTCGGTCCTGATCACTGAAGACTCTTGAACACTAAAGTACGAGTGCATGTAACATAAGTTATTTTAGTTGTCCCAGTACGTAGCAATTTTATACTTGTGTGGCTACTTGTACGAGATATACTCGGAATGCGATACAATGATATTCAATTTATAATGTAATATAGTATTGTTCGCTTAAACGATCACATATTACTCACATTAACCTCTGAACTTGCTCGTAAAAAGTGAGTTTCAACATCATTTACAATTCATCTCTCCAATGATTCTATTATTAATGAATTACCTAAAAAAAAAAGAGTAAAGTTTTTATATTTTTATCTTTCTATTAATAATCAAGTAAAATTTGGCTTATATTTCTTGGAAAAAAATTTCTATTTTCATCAAAAGAAAGTTTTAATATTGGACTTAAAGTATTGCATAATATATATACCTTGATAGAGTTTTCTCAGATTTTTTTGAAGTCCAAATCAACAATTAAATTATGTTTATCCATGAAAGATTAAATTTCTTAAAAATAATGTATCTAGATATGGATTCTGAAAAACAGAAAGTAGATTTCGATATTATGTAAACAGTATTTTATTGTTTTACTCGCGCTTCTTGTTCCTTTCTCTCCCTCTCTTACCTTCAATTTATTCACGGCAGAGTGAATCAGAGTCGGTTAAAATGGTTAAATTCATGGAAACACATCTCTTCAGATAAATAACCATACTTGGTTTTAAACCGTGTCTCTGTGAACATTTAAGGGATCAGTATTGCATTACTGCGGTGTCTGTATGGTCGTTAGTAGTGACAAAGCGTGATCACAAAGTTAGTTGAAAAGAAACCATTGTTTCGAATGTCACAATAGCAAGTATAGATATATGCCTGAGATCGCGAGCTGCGCGAGGCTTATTCAGTGCCGTACGATGTCAATGTAGAGTGAGTCCTTCCATTGTAACATACTATTATAACGAAAAGGTTAAAGCTGTTTTAAATATTCAAGATTAACACAAGTATTAGTAATAATAAACTGATAGTAATTTGCCATAAATGAACTGAGATAAAAGTAAAAATTAATTAACAGTATTTTTCCGTATTACCGCTTGGTATATTACCTACAGCTGCAAAGTGCATACGGCCCTTTGCAGCATCAACAGGTGCTGCCACGTGATACAATAATTTACTACTTCGTTATATCACTACCAACGACTTTACACAAGTCAGATTTTGTGTGTTTGAATTAATTTAGTGATTTAATAAATTAATACGTGAGTAAGTGATTTTACAAATTATGTGCAGTGCATTTAGAAGATAAAAGAAACAGTATTATAAAACAAAACTGCGAGGTTATCTTGTAACTGTTCGACGAAATTGCTACGTACAGGGGTTAATCGTAAAATAACAATTCTGCGTCGTGTTTCACAGCATGTTAACGCATTGAAACATTCAATTTGCAACATTATTCGCACGAGCCTGCCCAGCTTATGAACATGTATAAATAAAGGAAGTGATGGAAGGAAATACGTTGTATTATGAATCAAATTTAATAGCGATTGTTTTATATCTCTTTGAAAATTTGAATTTTCGTGATAAATATTATTGTGTTGTATAGTTGACAATTCACAGCCAATGAATATTGCTGTTTATGTCTTAAGATATTTATCGTACGTATCACCATTATTGAACTTGTATGTTTGCTTGCCTGCTGAATGACACACATAATACTTGTAACCAGGACGTTTTTATTGAAGGCTTGATATGATACAAATACAATGGGCAAATTGTTTTCTATTTTCCTTTGACGAATTCTAATTTATGGTGTATATGTATAATTTAGATTCTAAGAAATTTAATTGTAAGTAAGTAATTATTATTATGTTATAATATATTTTATCTTATTGTGTCATTACCTATATAAATAATTATTGTTTTCTAATTTTGAAGAATTATATATATCGTGCTAATTCGTCAGAGGAAAGTAACTATGACAACTGTAGCGTCGATGCAAGACAGTTTTAACAATAGACCGATTTCGATGACACGATCGAGCATACGAAGAACGGAAGTAGAAAAGGAATTAATGTCAGGGATCGTCCAGATCGAATTTGTCTCGAGAAGCAGAAATAACTTGTCACGTACATTTTTATGTGCAAGTGAATTGGATGTAGTTTAATATTAAGACGGTGTTAATTCAAAATAGCTGGTAACCTGTTATCGCTTAAGAAATTTAGAGTAATCTTAAAGATAGAAAGATCGAATTGTTTGAATCGACGAAAGGTTATAAACGGAAAAAGTGTTGACATAATGCGCTATAATTTTAGTTTATACGACTATGCATTGTCAATACAAATATTTGTTATATTGCACATCAAAATCTGAAACACTTTATTCGTTATAGAAATAACATCTTTTGTAAAAATTACTTCCCTCTAAAGGGAAATTAATCTTTTGAATTTCCATATACGAAACTATTATATCAAGAGATATAAAAGTGATAGATATATAAATGATTCCTGATAACTTTCATCGATTCTATCATTATGAATATAGTATGGATATAGGTAACGTTCAGACGATAATAATAAGAACAAAGAAATGGAGATGATATGCATTTAGCTAAGCATAATGTAAAATAAATAATGTAAAACTCGTCCGCAGAAAGCTCGTTGTAATCATTTTTTTTTTCTTTTTTTTTTAACCGAATGGAAACGTTTTCCAAATCCATCGCGGGTTCCTTCTTTAATGCAGCTGCATAAATGCAATCAATAGTAATAAGGAATACAGTGGATGAAAGAAAGAGAAGACAAGTATTGTGCTTTCGATGTCGCCGTTGTAACTTAATGTGTAAGGCTAGTTAAGGAAAGAAAGAAAAAAAAACTCTTTAAACTAAATCGATGTTAGAAAAATACTAATTCGCTGAGCTCGCGTTTACCAATTGGAGGTTATAGTTGCGATATCTCTCGAGGCTGATCTCGAACTCAGACGATTCTTCTTTATAATTTTTTTATCAATGGCAATCGGATATAACGAGATTAGTATACAGTTTGGCGTTATGTAATCATCGTAAATCGTGACGAAGAGAAAGTATATGATTATGCTAAACGGACAATTATATCCGTAACTTTCCCACCTGACTCGTGAAAAAGTCTGTGTATAAGCGAGAAAATGTATTTATAAAGATATATTGTATGTCGGAGAATATAATGATAATTGCGAGTAACAAGAAAGAATGATACTTTTTTAATGCTGCTTTATACCCGACTGTTAATTATGTTTATTTACACATTTTTAATGCGTAAATCATTTATTTTCATTCATGAATTTATTAAACAAGATTTAAAAAATACTTATTTCCAATTAACGAATTACAATTAATTGTTTTGTAAAAAAACAAAGGATTGGTAAAATAGGATTGCAAGAAATTATAACTCATCGAACTTACGTATTTATTATATCTTATGGTGCTAACAAATCAATATTCAGAAACAAAGTAACAGAGACACGCTGTCAAGTTCGTGATATTTGAAAATATCAAAAAATCTCGTAGGGCGATGGTATCGATTAAAGTGGACATTGACTTTAAAATTTATTTACACATACTACACAATATACACTGTAAGATATGAAGACTCGCGTACGACCTTCTGGACGCTCTAAAAGATTGCACCAAGTACACTCGTGATTCGCCGTGGCAGACCAAAGAGTCATATCGCTGAAATAATTGCACATCGCCGTAATGAAAGTTTATAATGCAGGAAGTGTAACACTGGTAGGTCGAGCAACAAGAATTTAACGAAATAAAATGCAATTCGTACAACAACAACAACCGATATTACAGAAAAACACGACTTGGATGGCACTAACGTGTGCTACGTAATATATTATCCTATATCACTCTAGAACTTGAATAAAACTGGCTTTTGTGAAATTCATCGAAATGAAAATAATTCGATTCAATTTCCAAAACTTCCAGGTTCCTTCTCTTTATCCTAACCTCAAAACATGGAATCAATGACTTCCTATGGACTCATAAGAAAAGAACAAAGGATTACAAAGAAACGCTTATCTACTTTGTTAACATAAAAATACGTAATCGCAATTTGTACGAATAAATAACAATATCAATAAATGGAGATGTATTCTATTCCATGTTTTAAGCATCGAATTATTTCATTTAGTTAGAACCACTGAACGTAAGCGCAATTATGACTACTTATAAAATTACAAAAAACAAGAACACAAAGAATGTCGATTAATCGAAAATGGTTTAAGAAGCTACACCTCTGATCAGGAAAATAAACAGAAACGAATTAACAATGATATCATTAAAGAAAATCGCACCGGCCAATTCTTGAACGCTATACACATTCTGCTGTTTCTCTCGTTTCCTTTTATAGTACGGCAGGCACGCACACTTACGCACACGTATACTCTAATATTTGGACATTTGTACTTGACGTATTTATAATCGCGTGTATAACAAAATATTTGAAGCTACATTTTCTTTTTCTGGCTCTGAGAATCGTTGAGCCTCATCTACATAGATGTAGTTTGCACTGTCGTACATTTAACTGCATAATTTTTATACAATGAGATACAAACTGAAATTAATTTCAACGACATATTATATACTTATACAAAACTTAAAACGAAAAACGTATGCTGATTTACTTCTTGTTTTATAGTACGATAGACATTTAAAAATCGTTTAGGCATTTAAATGGATCGAATGCTTGTTAGGCCAACATTCAAAAACGTCTGCTAAAGATACAAACGCTTTACAAACATGATAATTAAAGTGATATAAAGTCGATGAAATTTTGTTTAAAATATTTCAGATATTGCACAAGTATTTAAATAAACTTAGATGTAGGAGGAATATAGAAACAATTTATGTTAAAAAAATTATGAAAATTATTCTACATAATTCCTCCTAGATCAGTAATTTATATTGCGAGAACATAAAGCAATTACATAACTTAAGCTTTAATCAGTTAAACAGTTTCACAATGCAAACCATACCACAGTCTTCCATCTTAAGTAATTTGGTCGAGTTTTCAACATAAATTTCTTCCCCTAATCTTATTATACGATAGAAATATCGTGTATACGACAGCGAATCATCGTAGAATTCGACTTATCAGTACCTAAACAACCATCTCGGAAAATGGGAGATAAGGATTGTTTATTATTTTCCTACATGGCCTGTGTTCACCCTCAGTTAGCCTCAGATCTAACATAGGTGCTTCAGGTACTCTTTCGAACAAATTTCTATTTAATCTATAACAAGGATACCACAAATCTTAATAAATAAATAAATATGAAAATCGTGGTAAAATTATTTGGTAAGACTCTTTATAAAGTTATTTCGCGTCTACGACGAGATCAAAGAGAGTTTGAAAATGACAAAATTGGATTAATGTAATTTTATAGAGAAAGTACAGTCAGACTTCAATAAGTGACTACCGTATGATCTTATATATTATTAAGTCACTTAAATATTTTGTCCATTTAAAAAATATGCTTTCATATTTGTCTAAGTATATTTTAAGTTATTCGTTTAATGCCTAATCATAGAAATCATTTTCGATTACCTATTTTTCAGGCCTCGCGAGAATTTTGAATAATCGTATAACTATATAATTCTTTCACACGTTGAATCGATAACCCAAATAAATGTTACACGATTTCTTGCTTACATGGACTAAATCTCAGATATCGTCTCGGCTATTTCCGCAGTAACAGAATAGTAAAAAATATACGAAAATGAAACATGTCGAATTCTTGTATAAGAGTAACAATCGTTTCACAACAATCAGTTTCATTCCGTTAGCGTTTCATTTTGAAACGATAATTTCTAATTAGCGTTGTATATAGTGAAAATGTTTCTAATACATATCGTTGCGTATTTATCTTACGTATATAAATATGAAATGTAACTTTTAACCAATTTACGACCTTACTAATTTACTTCGCTAGTTCAAAGAATACAAATTTTCTTTGGGAAAGAATAACCACCGAGAATGAAGAATTATTGCACTTAAAGCTTTAGTTAATTAAATATCCCATGGTATGCTAATGAATTTATAGGTTACATTTGTCCCACGCTATTAAACGTTATCCAATGGATAAAGAAAAATCGAGAAAAGTACCTGGATCGTATCGTTGATCGAAAAAGCTCGGTAATTTTCGTCATTATATAACCATATGATTTCTTACCCATAGAAAAATATTTTTTGTGAAAGTACGGAAGAAGATAAACGGAAATTATTTAAATAATATCTTGACCATTTTCGACCTGACAACCGTAATTGTCTTTATCTTTATTCGCGTCTTTATCTTTATCTTCATTTTCCTCTTCTACCATGTCTTCCTCTTGTTCCTTCATTTTTCTGTCATCCTCGTTAGAAGTAAAATCCTCGTTTTTGTCTGTTGAATTCGCGGAATGGGATTTGTTCAGGAGAGAACTGAATTCACCGAATTTCAAAATTTCTTCCATGGCTGACTGTTCTAAATTTACCTGTCAAATATATTTGTATTATTATTATGTAGGTTAATTGCATAAACTTTTCATAGCTAAAAGATGCATTCTGAATTATATTGTAGCAAACAATATGAAATATTCGAAAACAGAATAACAATTTAATTATACCTTTTTCATAACTAACATAAAAATCTGTCATTAAAAGAAAAATATTTTCCACTGTCAGTAAACAATAACTCGTTATAAAAGAAATTCGTTTGTGTCACTTGAAGTTAAAATGTAAGAACAACAAATACTAAAAGAAGAAAAATCATTTATTTATGAAAGTATTTGTAAATTGAATTTTAGGATTTTGTACATCCTTTACAATATGTAAACAGACCTAACCTTTCTCGGTCTACCTCGTTTTCCTTTGCCAGGTACAGAGGGTGCTGACTGACAACTCGAACTCGACAAGCTATTCTTTCTTTTCGGCCACTGTAAATGCGAGTCCACATGCTGCTTCAGTTTATCCTGTCTAGCAAACATTCGAGGACAAATGTTACAGGCAAATGGTCGTTCGCCCGTGTGAACTCTTCTATGTCTAGCCAAGTGAGAAGCTCGTGTAAAAGCTAAAGTACAAAGGTCGCAGGAGAAAGGTTTGTATTGCGCCTTTTCAGACTTCGCCTGTATCGGCCTGGTCTCTTTACCTTCATTTAGTCCTGATCTCTTTGTAGAGATGTCGCCCTTCTTCTTGATGGTCAATCTTGGGTTATCATCTGAGCTCTTTGAAGAATCCTGAAGATGAAAGGGTAATGTAGGGAGGATAATTGTTTACAATGAAAACAAAATCGAGAAGATCTTACAAGAACGGTCGTAGTGATTAATTTTATGGTTCATAAAGGTATATTAATTGACAAAACGAATATTTGGAAAATCAGGGAGTTAATCCTGTTTAAGTAGTGTACAAACATCAATTCTCGTAAGTATTGACGAAGATTAGTATCACGAATATTGGAATGCCAATGATCTGGAATGTATTATAGAAGATGTATCGACTGTGATCATCTTTTTCGTACCAGACTTTCATCTCGTTCTTGTAAGTCGTCGTTCATCTGTATATCCGGTACCGTGGGATCTGCAGATGAATTATTAAAATTCGGCTCGGATTTAAACGCGTTTGAATCCTCGTAACTCTCCCTCGAAGAATCTTCTTTCGAAACTAAGCGTTCCTTCGATCTGAATTCCAGTATATCGCTATTTCTTGTTGAACGTCCTACGGAGACTCTTTTCTGACCTTTGAATCTCGTTTCTCGTTTGTACATCGGTGGTGGCATACGTCTCTGAATCAAGTGAAAAAATTATTTCAATATTATAGACATTATATTATATATAGGGTATCCCAAAATTCACACAAGATTTGAATTTCGCGCCATTTGTGCGGTAAAGTGTTGACGACGAAAAAAGAGAAGATACGAAGATACTAAGTATATTAATATATGCAAAATTATATATTTACAAAATTATTTCTTGCGTGAATTTTGAGGTAACCATTACATAAATATTATATGAACGAACAAGAGGTTAATCGTGAAGTTTTCTGTGATTGTAAGTATATTTAATTTTTCATATTCGAGGTATTTGATAATTCACTAAATGTATATTAAGTTAATGAAAATATTTTTCAATTGATTTTATTCGTGTATTTACAGCTTTGTTCGAGAATTTCGATGGAACACGAGTAAATGAAATTTATGTACATTATAATTGCCGAAATATAAGCTTCAAAATAGCGATGTAATATTAAAGGGAATACTAATTGCTCTTGCGGATTTGGTCGATAAATATGTTCCATGAGAGTGTGCAGCTTAAGCATATTGTGCTAATACCAAATGGAGAAATGGATGCAGCTTCCAGTCCTTTTTAGAAAAATTGGTCATTTATTTAAACGTTTCGAAAATCATTTAATAGAAAAATAATTCGATATTAAGAATCAGATTACAGAGACAATGAGAAATTTCAACAATAAAACGAAAAAATTCATAAAATAATTTTATGAACATTTTTAAAAGCAGATAAACGGAAGCCAATAGTTAGTAATAACTAATATTATATTAAAGACTAATTAATAGAAATTCAAATTAAAACAATTGACTTCTTTAATTTTGAGAAAAAGACAGAAAAAGAAAAAGACAAAACTCTTCAAATAACCTAATATACATACACATACTATTATTCTAATTGTATCAGTTCATTATTTGGTGAGTTTCCTTAAAAAATAATTATTAAAATAATTATCGTTATTAATATTACTAAATTAAAATATTTGATAAGAAGTAACAACACTGTACAAAAATATAATAATGAATAAATAAACAAAATTTTAAAGCAATTGTTATATACTATTGTACACGTATGAGTATTTATAATTTAATTTAAATTAAATGCATTTTTAATTCAAATATAATTAAATAACAAATAACGTAATTTGGTTCTGAAATTAATACAAGAACTCCATTAATTCAGCGAAATGAATTTATCAAGTAAACTTTTTTTAATTTAACTGCACTTTTCGATTCTGTATAGCTAGCCAGGAACTTTTTAAAACGCAACTCGCTGTTTTTAATGACCTAAGGAGATGAACTGAAGTCTCATTCTTTCTTCATTTTAATCTTAATTAGAAGACGCTGGAGTGTACTGTTAAATCGTACAAAGATAAGGTATCTCAATTAAAAATTTCCTTCTTTTTATTTTTCTCTGAAAATATTAAATTTTTCTCACACAGTGAATTTTCAGCTCTTAATAACCAATGGAAGCAACTTGGTCTTGGTTACGTAATTATTTCAAACGAAGAATTAGTTATTTTGTAAACGTAATTTACAAAAGTGATAAGTTTTTGCCATTCTTCTTTCACAATTGCTCCAAACTTTTTCTATTTAGGCTATCTTCATTTATATTTCTCGATTTCAGCTTACGATTTGCGTTTCCGGCGATCGCAAGGGCTCATCGAACGCGTCCTCATGGCCATCGATCACCATGGGGTCATCTTCCACCTCGATCTCCTCCACTTTTATATGATCCTCTAATGACTCTACGGAAGACTGTTTTGGTAAGAATGGAATCGCGGACGGTTCCTTCATGTACTCCGTCGTGTGAACTCTGGCTTCTATGTGACATCGTTGCATTCGTGTCTCTACCCTAGTGTAGGGGCTACGATTGTTGTCTTGATTCCTCTGGTCGCCGGAAAGACCACGAATCTCTAGATCTGTCGCAGTTTTAATCAGAGATGGCAAGTGTTCCTCGGCGACGTCGATCGAACCTCGATACATGAAGTCGAGGAGACATTCCATTTCTTCGACCGCGACACCTAAGGTTTGAAGTAGATTAAGTGTAAGAGAAAACCGTATGTGATACGTATTTCAATATTGTTTCGATTCAGGCTATTGATTTCATGTGCAGCTAAATATACCATGCATAGTATATTTTGTTATATTATAATAAATATAGTAATAATAGTATATTATAATATAATATAATTATAATATAATATAATATACTATTATTACTAATGGTATTCTACTGTACTATAATATAGTTGTTATTACACTAAATTATAGGATAGTTATATTATAACAAATTGTATGGTAATAATTATGTTATACGATATGTTACAGCAGAATAATTACTGGGTTATAATTTTATTTAATATAATTTTATTAATATAATAATAATAATAATAATAATTTTATTTCACTGTGTTATACTAAACGATGGTGTATATAATTAGATTTTTGCCTAAATGAAGGTCAATTTTAATTTTCAAAAATAGCTGCATGGTTTCGGTAATTGCGAAAGTAGAATGTCTGAAACCAGTTACTTTGGTTGGTCTGGTAGTCCTAATGTTAAATATCTAAATACACAAATACATGGTTTTAGAGAATGGTTTTGTTCTTTTCCAAATTGAAATCGAAGAAGAAATTAAATTTTTGTAGGATTTTGTGAAATTTTATTTTTGTTGTTACTCTATTGCTTTTTGTTAGCTATGGATATATCTTGCTTGTTAAATATCAACTTGTTTGCCTCTTCAGATGGTTAAAATAAAGCCACTATGCATGGTACATATAGCAGTTGAAACTTTATATAGAAAAACTTTTTATTAGAAAAACTGTTTAAATTTAGATATTTTCAACATACTTCTTTATGTATGAACATATAGTTTAATTTTATATTTGTTACGATACTTATATATAAAAATCGTTTTTATTTCATTTTATTCATATAATCTAAATTTCATTCTCTATTTTAGCCAAATTATTCGTTAAATATTTTTCTGTGTACTAACAGTGTGAAAGAAATGAAATAATGGAAGTTTATAATGTATAATTATAGTTTCAAAAATTCATATGGTTAAACATTTTATGATAAAAAATATGATAAAAATGTATAAAAATCATATTGTATTTTTTCATTAAATTTCTCTTTTTGTAACTAAACTACTAAGCTGTATAAAAGTATATAAAATGATCAATCAATATTAATAATATTTAAGGAAACCAAAGTTTCACGTGTATTAAGTTTAGAAAGTTCGTTTTAATTTTTAATTTTTTAATTAAAAAAGAATTCCATTGTAATTAATTTCTAATAATTAATATTTTATTATATCTTCGTACAAATTTTCTAAAAATTATGATATTTCAAAGGAATAATTTTCTCGAATTCATTTTAAATTTTTAACAAATATAAAAATTATTTTCGCGAGTTTATTATTAACAAATACAATTTTCAAATTATTTTGAAGATGGAACATGTAATAGAAAAGAAGGAACCAATATAGAATAATAATATAATTTAAATATTATTTATTTAAAAATTGGCACGAACTATTTGAACAATAATTTGCTATTGTCAACTTACCTTTTAAAATAAGAATTGGCTGTTCACCATAGTGTTCTTTGAAGACTCTTTCAAAGTAAGGACTACATGCTGCCAAGACTAATCTGTGCGCCCTCAGCATGCCACCTTGACAAGCTAACGTAGTATCAGTCAAGGAACCACTCTTATATAATCCTTCAAACAATCCAGACAAGTTTGCTAGGTGATTATTCCAGGTGAGGTTAAATGTTTTTTCACCCATTATTGTAACGTGTCCAGTGTTCTCTATTAAACATATAACATTTACACATTAATTTAATAATTCTCTATAATGACATGTGACTATTCTGACTATATATATATGTTTTATGATGTATATTTATTGTACATATTCATTGTGCATTTCTTGTATATATATTATTACTATGAATTGCTCAAATTATATGTTACTTTGTTCATTTTGTATGCAATTAGTATACTATTATTTTTACTATTCCTATTGGATCAAATATTCCTTTTGTTTATTTAATTTTGTATCTAATATTATTAATTTTAGTAATCACTTAATTTGCTTTATTTTATTTATTAGATTGAGAATTTTTTAATTACAGATTAAAGTAAAAAGTTGTATGAATTATAACTTTTTTCTGTCATAAGTAGAAACAAAATTGTAATTATAGAGAATTAAGTAAGTATTACTTTTCAAAATTTGATTCTCCCATTTTTCATAAATGTTGATTCTGTTAAATTATTTAATATTCAAAAAAATCAATATTCAGTACTCTAATTATTAATTATTAATGATATATTATTTATATAAATTAGTAAATTAATTTCTACAGTAATTATGTATTATATGACATAAATTGCACAAGACAAATTCGTATATTAAGTATCATAAAATTTCCAATGAAATTTTACCTAAGTAACATATGTATCTAGTAATCTCCTTCTGAATAATTTATTCAAATACTATGTTCAGTAAAAATTTCATCCAATTTAGATCAAATATTTATAATAGCACATAGATCAAGACATTGTAAATACGAATTTATAATTATAATAATTAATAATGATTAATAATTAATATTTTATTAATATAATTATTGATATAATGATTACTATTAATATAATTAATAAACAACATAATTAATTTATATAATAATTTACATCTTATAATTAGTTTGTTATATTTCTACAATTCTTGCAAATAATTTCCACAAATTTTTTAATGGATCGCAATTTTGTATAAAGAGAAAAATTCAGATCGACCAATTTTTTGTTTAATATTTTTAGTTAATTATCACGTGATGGATAAAATTAACGGGTGCCCTAATCTCCTAATCTCGAAGGGAAGCGTCTGTTTCTTGTATACAAAATACAAAGGATTATAATAATACATACAATAGTAAGACATATATAGTAATACCTACATATAAAATTTTAATTTTAATTTTGTAGGAAATTCATCTTGATTAATATAGAAATTTCTTGGTATTAATTAACAGCCATTTGAATGAAACAATGTAATCATTAAAATTATGTAAAATGTTTAAGAGGTTTTAATAAAGATTTATAAATTGTGAATAATGTGTTCTAAATAAGCAATTGTTTAAAATGAGTTCCAAATTAATTATTCTACTTTTCACATAGAGTTGGATAGAATTAAAATTTATTTCTGAAAGATATACATGTATTATAATATACCTGCTAATATAACATGTCATTCCTTTTTTCTATAAATTAATTTAGAGATCGTCTAAATAAACTTATGATATTTCCTATTTTTGATATTGATATTTTACATATAGTTATATATTTAAAAATTCTAAAATTAAAAATAAATAAAATATTAAGATTCTCTTATATATTTTTTAATCACTATATACAAGTGTTATCGCGATTATATTAGTCATAATAATTTATATGATTAAAGCCAGTAGTAAGTAATTAAATTCTCCCATCTATTTATTAATATTTTGACCATTTTTAAAATCGACAAATCTCATTTTTCCTGTATTGAATTACGATTTTTATAATCGTTTGTATGTGTAAAAAGTATGTGTATTATTCATATTACTATATTTCTTATATTTTATGTTATTATATTATAGCTTATATTATAATATAACATTTTATTATCATAATTCTATATAAGATATATATGTACAGCATAAATTAATAAATGAATAAATAAGTCAATAATAATTTATGAATTAATAAATTAACAAATTAAGATTAATTCATAAATTGATATAAATTAAAAAATAATAAATAAATTAAGGATAATTAATACCTAAAATAATACCTATATATCTAGATACGATAATCAAATATAATACTTTATACAATCAACTAAAATTATCAGTGATCAATAATTAGACAGCGTTACGTAGAATATTCTTCAATTTTCGACGAGAAACGATTGTTCGAATAAATATATTTTCTATAGAAGTGACGGGATGCTGGTAATGAATACATCATTTCAAAGGACCCGTAATCTTTTGTATCGTTTCAATATGTCGATACGTCGTCCAAAGTTTCAATTCAATATCCATTTTAACCCAATGATCTTGTGACATTAAACCATACCTACATTATCCTACATTCAACTATATCTCAAAAAAACAGAATACCATTTTCATTTTTATTGCTAACAATAAACCAGAACAAGAATTTATTTTGTTTACAGAAAATTATTTTATAAAATAATTTAAATCAAATTCAATTAATCCTATACGAATTAAATTGATGTAATTTAATTACCTAACCTAACTAAAAATTCAAATTTTATTTCTAAATTGTGTAATATAAAACATTACGCAACTAGTAAGTTATGTGAAATTACATAAACACAGTTGGCATCCATTTAAAACTACATACTAACATAAGATTATTTAAATTTAAGATAATAGTTAGTAATAGGAAAATCTGAAGACATCGAATTAATTTACACACTTACCATATATATCTTGTAAAGTTATACATTTATAATCTCCCATTATTTATAACCTCAACATTCTACCAAGCAAATATTTCACTATTCGAACGGTGTACTATTCAAATATCCCACTATTCAAACGTTCTATAATCCAAATTGTATATTATCTTCCTTACTTTAGTGTGAAGTTGGCATTAAACACGTGGACACCTTGTATGTAACAACGTTAAAGAGAAAACTCATGACACTAATCGTGGAAATGAAATAGAGATAACTAGAAGTTGAATGTGATAAAAGTGTCCTAGAAACCCTAAAAGTATGCAACATTGAAAATATTTTCACTTCGAAGTATTTATAGTGTCAGGAAAAGTATATTTACATAGTTCGAAGTAGTGTATATGAAACAGAGCGTTGTAAACATAATTTAACTCTCTATAACAGGAATTTTATTTACTTGTGAAGGATGCAATTATAATTATTTATCATATCTAATCTGAAACGTTGAACATTAATAATTATTCTAACCAGATTATTTGGTAGGAATACAACAGTGCCATATATGGATGGTAATGCAGTGCAGCAATACAATAGTAAGCATATGAAACGAGAATTAAAGCTATAGGTACATTAGTACATTATTTTCCACACAGATGGCGGTATAGTGGTTAGACATCAAAAGATCAATGTGATTTAATAGCAAAAAGGATACAATCCTTTACTTATTATCATAACCTTCACTGCTGCCAGTGTTATCGTCTTTTTAAAATATGAAATAATTATTACAAGGAAAAACGACTGCTTTTTATCGAAAGATGTTGCTATTCGAATAGTTCTGTCTATATAGTAATTTAGACACGTATTAATGATTTATATTAAAATAAATATCCTGGAAGAATGAATGGAAAGAAATTATGTGGCGATCCAGTTAACTATTGACACGGAAGGTATTTTGATGTGTTTGTAATAATTAATTATAATTGAAACACACAGTGCTATTGAAATATTAATTTAATTAATACGGTTCGCGTAATTATTTAGATCATCTGCATCAAGATATTTATGTATAATTAGCATCTCGAAACTGTACACGTGTCACAACTCAGTGTTGGTGTTAAACATCCAATGATCATGCAGTTTACGCATTCACGAAATCGGAAGTCCACCTACGATGATTAACGTCGAGAATAATTTGGTATTATGGTTCGTCTGGAACAATATTCGAATCTTTTGCTAGTCAGATAAAACAAATGGAAGATGACACGTCACGACCACTTTAATAGGTTTTATGAAGCAATAAGCCACATCATTATACAAAATAATTAATTGTTTCAGGTATACCTAATCGACTCACGTAATTTTGAAATAAAATTTAATTATTTTCTTTAACTTATTGTTGTTGCATCGTGACAAGAATGATTTTAAAATTCTATAATCTCTACGTTGGCACGCATCGTGCATATGTATTTATTTCATGCATTAGAAAACATGAATTTAATTTTAATTCCGGTTATGTAACGTTAACGTAGAGCCGTATACACATGTATTAAATATTATATAGACATACAGTGAGTAAAGAAAATATTTACGTATTAAATTTATTATTTTATTTAATTTAGTAATTTACTTTGCTCAATTTACATATGCATTGCATAAAAACTAGTATAAAAAGAAATAATTACAAAGATAAATTATTAACATAATAATGATGTATACAAAATATTTAAACAATTTCTATATTTTTAATAATTCTATTACATGGTTTCATACATTATAAAAAATGAAAATTTATTTTGAATATATATTAACATAAAAAAATAATTATAAAGATAAATTATTAACACAATACTGACGTTTACAAAATATTTAAACAATTTCTATATTTTTAATAATTCTATTACATGACCTCATAAATTATAAAAAAAAGAGAATTTATTTCGAATACATATTATTATTACATGAAACGATAAACCAAAGTTAATACTAACCTTGATATCTAAATATCTCTATTATTAGAAAATAATTACTTAAAAAATAAATTCAATAAAAGTGGATAAATAAAAGTTCGTTTTTATGCAATGAAACTGAAAAGGTTTATTTTAATCTATTCTTTTCTCATATTAATCCAGATCTGAGAATAAGAAATTCTTTTAAACCAGTGAAGTAATCATATATTAACTGATACTGTCCAATCGCTTTACACGCATGTATTTTGACATATGTATGTAAAAAGGTACATACGAACTGAGCACAAAAATAACAGATCGATCATCGAAAATACAAAGTCAGTAAAGCAAAAATAAAAATAAAAATTTCATTAGGGAAATAAACACAACAAAACAACAAATTCAACAGAACTGTGCTCGATAAAGGTTTTAATTTATTATTATAAGATACAAAAATACTTGAAACACAGAAACATTTAATAACGCAACAACAGAAGTCAATCAAGAATTACGTAAAATCTCGCAAATATAGGTTAAGTCAGAGGAAACGAGGAAAATCATAAGCGGTAAATTGAAATAGTTTCGTATTTCTATCGACTAAACAGGATAACAAAATGATGGAATTATTAAACGGGAAATCGACACACACACACAGACATACACGATTATTCGAGCATGAACCACAAGGTAGGTTAATGTCAAGCATATTAGCTGAATACATTACACGAGTCGAGTAGGATCACAAAGATCAAATCTAATGTTGTTATATTGCATGTGACAGAGTGAAGTTAGGGGAAGAAAGCGAGCCAGAGCTAGTGGAATACGTATCCACAGGCAGGATGCACAGATAGGTGTTCATACATGAGAAGGTAGTAGAAAGTGGGCTGAAGAAGGGCAGAGCGATCTAGCGGTGATCATGCGCAGACGCGGTAGCCAGGCCCGATCCATAATTTCGTTGGTGGACCCCGTCACGCATTTGCAAGGGCTAGGCTCGTGTGTTGCCCGAACGCACCCTTTTTCTCTCTCGTTTCGAAGTAGCTACGTCACAACAGACACGGGGACCACGAAAATCGACGAGCATCGGGAGAGAACGGCCCCCTGCACAACCAAGACAGCCGCCTTCGCGCGGGTCATCGTTCCTTGCGACGATGGAAAAATGTTTAAATGCCTCTCGACGAAAAAAAGCACACGCCTCGTTCTGGCCACGTGGAGGATTCTGAACGTGTTAACTAACCATACGGGTTTACCAACACATTTCTAACTTCCTATTCATGAAGTAATTGGAACAATTAAAATTTTCTAGTCAAATTCAATTGAACATTTGATACGTTCAAATTTTCGAATACTTATACTCGTTACCAATTTCTAAATATAATAAATATAGAATTTGTGGGTTGATGGTAAGATTTTAATATTTTCATTTTTAGATTTTTTAGACATATTCAGATTTTGAAAATCTGATTTATTTCTTTTCAGATTGAACTTTATGCTTGTTATTGTTTATGTGGAACGAAGATTATTTTATTCGCCGATTATTTATTCTTCGATTAAAGATAAAAAACTACATGTTTTATTTAACAATAAGCATTCAATTCTAAATCAATTTTATTGATTTTAACTCCATCCGACGTAACTCTTTAATATCAGTATGAAGATATTCTGTATCTCATACTGTCTTACTAATCAGTGTGAAAAAATACCGGTATAATAATTTTATTTATACTTTATTTATTTTATTTCAAAATTT
This sequence comes from Eufriesea mexicana, assembly GCF_001483705.2. Classification (NCBI taxonomy): domain Eukaryota; kingdom Metazoa; phylum Arthropoda; class Insecta; order Hymenoptera; family Apidae; genus Eufriesea; species Eufriesea mexicana. The sequence continues at coordinate 1,467,163 of NW_016910162.1, forward strand.
TTTACGAAAATCCAATTTAAGAATAACTGGAGAAATATAAATGAACATCACAAAATTGATATAAATGATTGAAAATAGATGATCTGCAATAAAAATTAATTTATTATGGAGTTGTCCATATTAATTTCATATTATTTCATATAGAAGATAAATAAAGACATATTGTTTAGGCCATTTGTATAATTAACACAAAGGATATAATTAAACTGAGATACTTTAGTAAACAAGAACTATTTAAAATTAGTTAGAAACTTTTTATCATGCTTATTTGATATGAGCATTGGAAACTTTAATAAATGCATTATTATATAATAATTATTGATAATTAATTCAAGATATAAAATAATCCAAATAATTCACAGGAAACTTGTCTGTGCAAAAAATATTATATTTATATCAGATTTTTGTATTTTCTTAATAAATATGTTATATTGTGCTGAAAATTTATTAATAATTACAAAAGCTAATTCAATAAATAATTGTTTTTTTTCAGAGATACTCATAATGGAGCTCATAATGGAGCATCATAATGGATGGAAAAATAAGCATTATTTAACGTTATACCAGAAGAATTAATATAAAAATACTTTAATGTATTTCACAAGATAATAAAATATTTATAAATATAATAATAAACATAAAGTATTTTTAACGATTCGTTAAAAATATAATTTTTTCTCGTCATTAGTATACTAACAATATTATACAAATTGGTTATTTTTAGATAACGTCGAGGAAATTCAATGGGCAACCACGCGAGAAGATACACACTGCTTTACCTTTAGAAATCAAGTTTTTGCTGCACCGTGTATTATTCAAGATACTGATGAGATAAGATTTTCCTCCGTTACATTTTCTCCATTTGCACGTATACAGTACTTAATGCCATACAAAATGTACTACGAGTGAAAATAATATTTACATATCATCGGATAAAATGACGTCAAACCTACGACATCCTAATGATTTATGATACATAACCAAGCCACGTAATATACCTAAATAAGGTAAAGACTCGATACGGAAGAGCAAAAGAAGACAAACACTCGCCAAGATGAATGTTAATATAGAATTATGATCGAAAAACACGCACACTAATATGCATCGATTACGTAGCGAACAGGTGTATGCAACGAAAAACAGAAATGACTCGATAACGAAATTCAAACTGCGCTTTTTATATGTATATTCGCTTGTTTATTTTGATAAATATCCATGACTTGTATATTTTTCCTTTTTTCCTGTAATTATAATTTTACAATACTGTTCATTTATCAAGAGATGTGTACTAGAGAATTGCATAGCTATATACAATATTAATAAGCGTGTCGTTTGTGTAATGTAAAATTAATTTTAAGAGTTTTATTTCAAAGAGGCCAGTGTTAATAATTCGATGCCATAAGAGTATGATAAAGAAACGATTGATATCAGGTCTGTGTAATCATTGTTATAGGTATACATTGTGAAGATAAAGTTATCCAGACAATATTAGACGTATAAAAACTCGTGTTTCCTGCTTAAAATTATATGCAGTTGAATTCAAGCAAATTTCTTGCTACGTCTATTATTTATTTGCAAATAATGTTTATAAAAATAATCTCTCGAGCTACTGTTGCGTTGTGTACGTGCAAATTATTTGGTAACATAATCGGATAAAATTATTAACGGAAGGAATTACTATGTATCTGGAGGAAAGTTTCATTCACGTTCAAATAGCCGTGACTATATTCGACGTACCATCTGTATCGTCATACAAGTATAATAAACATATCAAAACTATCCACTCAACAGACTACCAAAATAACAACGCGAACAGAGCAGAAATTTTCGCTGGCATTGAATTCTTTTCGTGTTACAATTTCTCAGCTGACCAGTACATTAAGATACATAAAATATTTTAATTGAAAACGTCTATCGTTAAGAATATATTAGACAATTTTCCCTTCTCGATACATGTCACGTATCATATGGTGTTTTCCTCCAACAAGGAAGTTTTTACGTGTACAGAGCGTTTAAATTTTAACTCCATAAGATATTCTTTGTTTATATAAAGAAATAAATACATTTTAATCGTCATTTTAACATACCAATACAATAATTGATACCCGATTAACTAACTGTAGGATGTACGTATATCAACCTAACCTATACTTTCAAAAACGTATCGTGAATGGTTTATTTCATCGATTTAAGAGATTACAGATATTAGGTTATGTAAAATTCGGAGAATCGTGCATTTCGATAATACTCGTTCATTATGATTTATTTCAAATTACGTATCGAGGTCACTGATTTGCGTGACTAAGGTATCCAAGAATGCACAAGATCTCCCGTGGCTGGTTAGAGCGCTCTAGAACGCTGAAGATCAAGAGAGCAAAGAGTCGGTTTAAACCGTGTGCCCCGTCCCAACGTCGGCTCTATTAATACCCGCGCCTTGTTGTCGCGTCTCGAGAACGTGTGCACCGATATAGAGGCATCAGTACGACGAGACTGTCCTTTTTTTAAAAAATCTGCTTTCGAGAATGAGCAAATCGAACTATAATAATTTTCGACTCTGTACGCGAATAGTAACCGACAGAAGATAACATATCGACGAGTAGGATGGCCAAAAAGAATCAAGGTAATTCAAACGTGTTAAAAGCATAGATATTAAAGCTTATATGAATGCAAACATCGAGAAATCACTGTTATAATGGGTTGAATCAGTGTGAGAGGTTAATAGAGTTGCAAGTTTGATAACATTGAGATTATTTTGTGACAAAGGAGCGTGTCATGTGAAGACAAAACTGGGAACGAAAATGTGCGAACCGCGGTATCGACGCGAATACGACACGAGACAAGGAATGAAGGAAAGGAGTTGCAGTTTTAACAGGACATATCGTAGATGTCGTACAAGTGCATTCGCAGTCAATTATGTGATCAGCTACAACCATTCGCTTCATGAAGCTATTAGGAACAAGTTAATAGAATCATCACACCGTTCCGATGTACGACGGGTTATTGTAAACAGAAAGAGGAAAAGGTACAAACTGTTGCAATTCTAATGGAGCAGCCCACAGATGTCGTACGTGGTCTTAAGCTCGATCGGAGTCAGCGCAAATACCTAATCGACAGTTTCGCAATGTCATCTCACCCTTGCAAAATTTGTCCCATCGATTTGATAATTAAGATCAATGCTGAAGCAGACACTGTGCTTAGGGATTAGCTAGACGAGCCTTAAATTAGAAACGGGATAATAGTGTGCGAGGGGCAAGCATAAAGGTTGTTTCACGAGGACGGGTGCACCCTAACCGAAAGCCATTTTCTTGGGATTCACTCACCTTTGATTGTACAAGACGATAAAGGTTACGAAAGGTCTCGTCGGATTAAAATATCAGCAGCGAGATCAATCGGCGAATACGATCCAAGAAGGGGTAGGTTAAAATACACCGTGGCAAGTTTTCACTTTTTCCTTTTCCACAACCACCATACACCCTTTCGTGTTCTCCGAAATAACCAGTTTCGAGCAAAAACACGTACCGCGAAAGAAAACGTACGCGAAGAACGTACACCAAGTGAAGAATCGAGCAAGCTAGTGGGCTCACTCTGCGAGGGGCACGGCACGTGCTGGGGCTCCCTCGACCGAGTCGCGACTGATATCATTTCCAGCGGGGGACTGTGGGGTCGCCAGCCAGAACCCCACCAGGGGGTCTTCGTGCAACCCCCACGCGGTGTCGTAGTAGTCGTGTTCGCCGTCGTGGTTGTAGCTCGTTGTCGTGGCTCCACCGTTGCTAGCCTCTCGAAACCCCCTTTGCACGTACAGGGAATAAGGGACCAGGATGTATACGTACATCATGGGGAGAGAGACCTCTCTCTTCTTCTCGCATACCGCGATCCTGTCTGCATCGTTCTCTCTCGCACGCTTACTCCCTTACTCCCACGCACCTTTCATTTCCGTCTCGTTTCTACGCGCACTTTTATCGTATATGTCTCTCTGTGTTTCTCAACGAGCTTCTCTCTCCAACCGATTTTCTATCCTTGTTCCGCGCAACGTGTTAGGTCGAAGCGTTTGTTTCTCTTTCGCCGTACTCCTAGCTTCGCCGGTTCCGTGTAAAGCACACGCAACACCAACACAGCTGTAGATCTTCCTCCCCCCGCTCTTCACCGCTGGCCCCCTCCCTTCACGCGAATCCCTTACCCCCTACGTATCCAGCAGCTTTATCCACCCTGAACCCTCCTATATACGAGGGTTGCTTCTCGGCAGCCTGATCGGACGTACGCGAGAAGGGACTTTCCCCTCTGCCTCTCTACACCGCCCTAACCATGCTTTTTTCGTATTTCAGATTCGAGGTTGTTTTACTCTCGAGAAAAATTTTATCCCATATCGCCTATCCTTTATACTCCACTGTTATATCCTTAACGGATTATGCAATTTTTTAATATCTCACGATTATAAATGTAAATAATCTCCTTTGGTAAGTGAAGTAAGGTTAAGGTTGACGTTTGAAATTGTTTATTTCAATCGGTGTCGAACCGAGTATCTTGTCGCATTTATTTTCACTTATGCACCCACCTAATCCTCTTTTAGATGTCTCGTATGATAACGATTACGAGAGTATCATGAGAATGAAATTTGTCTTTGAACTGAGAAAAAAGCAATTTTCAAATGGAAGAAAATTTCTGGTATACGTGTATCGCCTTCAGCAAAGCCCTTGGGGGCAATATTACCGGTGCATTGTTCGATTCGAAAAGTGAACTCGCATAAAAGACCTTGGAACATGAAACTGCTCGTTGAGGAGAATCGCAATACGATGAGCATAGACTGCAATGGGCACTGACGTAATCATCACATGGGTACATTTATGGATACGTTCGTGTTCAATGTAAATACACATGTACACCTGAGGTGTAATAAATCGGGTATCGATTCATACATGAAAGAAACAAATTTCTTAAATTCTTATTGCCAAAATAAAATTTTAAGTGCTGTAAATGGATTATCAAATGGCATATTCAAAGCTTTGTGCACATTAATTTAAGTTTTATTGAGTTTTATATATCTAACTAGTTGGACAAATATTTCTGTCTCCATTAAACTAAACGTTTTCTGAAGAAAAATAAGTAAAACAATACCTTATTACAATAAATTGATTGTTCACGCTCGAGGTGACCGGGCGACCAATTCGGGGGCAGCGAGCGAATATCGATTCGTTATTTTTAGGGGTAGTCCATCCGCGAACCCCACCTTCGTCGCGCCCCCGTTCGAAAATTTTTCTCTAATGAATTATTGTTATGCATACATCGATAGGTTTAACTTTTTTTATGGAAAAGTTAAATAAAATACAAGAAAAGTGAAGAAAATCTAATAAAATATAACGAGTATATTATTGTTCAAGTTTTATTATTATAATAGTTCGTTGTCAATTTAATACAGTTGTAAATATTACAAAACATTTTTATTGACAAAAAATACTCTTATATTTATAGAAATGATTCAAGTTATTTTAATTTATCATTCATTGTGATTAGTTTAAAAATATAACTAGATTGAGACAACTATACGAAATAAATATAAGTATCTTCTACAATAATAAAATGCAAATTGAATGTAACGTTAACATTCATTGTCAAATACTTATTGCTCAGCAAAATGATTCATTTTTTTTAATTAATAATATTTTCTTGCACCTGATTAATTATATACTTGATCTTATCATAATTTTTTTAAATAATCTATTATACACTTCACTATTATTTTAGTTAGTATGTAAGTATCGACAACAATATTTATTACTACAATAATTACAATTACGATAATTATAATAGAGATTAATACTTTTATTCTATTTCCAAATTTTCGTTAATTAGTTAAAAACTATAATACAATTATTGTTAATTTTAAATACTGAAATAAATTCAGTCACTTTCTTTAATTTGAATTAATATTGTCGATTGATAACTAATTTTGAAACAAATTATATCTAATTATAGTATTTGACTTCATTTATAAAAATTACCTCCCTTAAGTTAATTTTTAACCATAGTTAAATAAAGCTTTGTGTCTAACAAAAAATTATTTGTCAAAACCACGTATACAAATTATTTGAAAATTTAATATTTTCTATAACTTGGATATTTGTTGAATCAGGACTACAAAAATATTTTAATAATTCGCTGCTAAATCCACAATCACTCAAATTTTCTTTGCCAAAGATATTTCCTGGAGTTATTGGTATATTTCCTGTCTCCTTTTGCTCTGTGAAAATACAAACATTATAAATTCTTCATAGAATCTTTATACAAATAACACAAATAACTTTATATAAAGAAAAGTATTTACCAAAGTCATTTTTTACTTCTGAAAATGAAGTTGTTGAATTTAACTGTGCACAACTAGCAGAATATTGTTCCAATTGACTAGATTTCATTAAAAAACAAAGAGAAGGTAACACATGTGGTAAAAGAGGTCCTTTTAATTCCAAAGAAAAATAACTTTCATTGTCAACACGAACTACACTTTCTTTTACCTTTAATAAATGAAAATAATTTATAATTTATATTAGATGCTACATATATAGATATAAAAATATAACACCTTAATTGGCTTTAATGATGCACCATGAAAAGCCACAGGTGACAAAAGAGTTGGAGGCACTCCTGCTAAGGGACCAGTTGTTGTAATGGCAGATTTACAATTAATTAGGAAATTAAATAAAGCTTGTGCCTCAACACCTTTTACGAAAATAAGTGATTGTTTCATATTGTCTATTGCAGTTTCTTTTTCTAAAGTCATCCTTGCCTACAGCAAAGTTATTTTATAAATAACATATCATATTAAAATTATGCATACTTTAGAGTTACCTGAGAACTATTAATTTTGCGAATTTCAGAATGTTCAACTCCTAAACTTTGTAACCATTCATCTTGTGTTTCATCTTCCTCATCGTCAAGATTTTGATTCTCCATACAACTCAATAATGTAGTATTTGATATAGTTGAATCCACAGTATCACATTCTGAATCAGTTATATCTGATCGCCTTTTAGAATATTTTCTCAAAGGCATTGTGTAATCAATTTCTATAAAAAATGGTAAAATAATATGCTTTTACCATAAATTACAAGCTGTTTTTATACCTTCTTGTTTTAAAAACTGCCGAAAACCACGTGTTGTTGGTGTCAAAAGTGCATGAGCTTCAGAAATTCCACAAATTCCAGCAGCACGAAATAAGGCAGTGAAATTGTTTGCACAAACATAAAAATATGGACACTGTTGTGCTCTTAATAAATGAAAAAGTGACCTAAAGCTTTCACTCCATTCTTTGAACAAAGCTTCCTTAATAAACATGTTATTTATTATCATTGAATTACTTGTTAAATTTGCACTCACTTTGCCAGCAGAGCGAGGAAATAATTCTAGCCATGGTAATGATGGGTGCTGCCATATTAAGCAACATCTATGGAATCTATTTAACAAATATTTCAACTAAGATATTTTCAATAATTTAAAATACACACCATATTACAAGAATTACCTTGCATTTGGACTAGTATCTAAAGTTGAATCTTGTTCACTAATATCCAAACATCTTACAAAACCAGTAGTACCTGATGCTTCTTCACTAGTTTTTAATTTGCAATTCCAAGGAAATGGTTTAGGAGACATAAATCTCATTTTAGTCTTTAAAGTCCAATCTAATGGAATATATTTTTCACCTTTTGATGCTTCTGAATCCTGAATGTTCTTACTTGTTTCCAATTTTGAAAATGCATTGCTAAATGTTAAAGAACAATCATGCATTGAATTCTCTGTTTCATTTACTTGTGGAGCTTTAATTTTTAATAGTTCAAATAATGTATTATCATTACTAGTTTCTAAATCTGGTGATATATTTGATTTTTTAGCTGCATCATCTTTAATAAAAGGATTTTTTCTCTTCTGTCCTATACACTCATTGGAATCAATATTATATTTATCAGATTTTTGTGTAGGATCTAATGGTAATGCTTTTCTATTAACGTATGTGTTCCTTATACGTGCTTGTAATGCACGTTTTTTTACTTTTAAACGATGTAACTGCATTACTTCGTCTGGTCTTTTCCATTCTGATTGTAATTTATTCAGATTCTCCATTGGTAATTTCAGAATGTTTTGTCATGCTATTATATGGAAAATATAAATTATACATAATACTAATAATGATAATAATGTTTAATATTAAAAAAATAAATATAATTACAATTTTTTATTTTAGTATTATGGATTCCTTATTCATAACATAGTATTTTAAAATTAAGTTTTAATGCATTCTGTACTATTATAGGTTAAAGTCTCAAATATTTTATATTTTTATTCCTTTAGAAGTTTTTAATACTTTTTAATAATACTAACAAAAAATAATATAACTAAATATGCATACCGCTATTTAAAAATTTTTTGTCAATTTAAGAATATCGTCAATTGAATAAAAATTCCCACACCCACCACTGTAAACAAGACCCACGCACAGTTGACCATAGGTTTCAATTTACTATAACGTAATATACGTCCTTTTACGTAAAGGAAAATAATGTATATTTAAAATTTTATTTTTACATATATATTTTGAATTCTAATAAATAAATAAAAAATAAATAAACTATATTATAAATATGTTTACAAGTTTGAGTGATAGTGTAAAAATATCATGCTCAAAAAAATATATGTATTTATATACATATGTAGCATGTTAAAATTATATTTTTACAGCTTTATATACAAGATAAAAAGTAATTAAACATAATTGTTTCATTGTGCCATTCTTTACATAAAACTTACGGATACAGTTTTATAATTAAAAATTTAAACGCAGTTGAAAAAACAAATAAAAAATTGTTAAATAGATGATATTTTTTAAAGTTTAATCAACTATGACATATAAAAAATTATTTAAATTACTGAATTGTTTTATTATTAACATCGAAAAGCTACATACATTTCTCCAGACATTTTACCGTTTTCAATGCTCTAATCTATTTCACTATCTCTGAATTGAGTGTGCATGATGATTGAAGTGGATATCAATATTTATAAACGTTATTTTGAAAGGACTATATTTAGTTAACATACAAAAGTATTCAAGGCAGATTTTTTACTGTTACCGGTCCGTTCAGTTTTATGGTTTGGAGGTCATTAAATTTTAATAATAGTTATTAGATTTGAAAAAATAACAAATAAACAATTTTCAAAACTATTTCGTAATTTATTTATTCCTTCAATATTTTATTTTATAACTCTACGCAGAATTTCCGTTAAAAATGTATACCAAAATGTATATCATAGAACCACTTAGTTTTTATTTTTTTAATTTTTCAAAATTGGGGAGGAATTTGAATTTGTATAGTTTGAATATATTTGGTTACGTAGCTGTAGGCAGAATGATTAAAAAGTGTTGTAGTTGAGATAAATTGCTGAGACAATTTTGTTACAAGATTTAACACAATATACCTTAAAATGGAAATTCTCAAGTAGATATTCTAATGGAAACAGTTCCTCCTAACTTTCACACACATATATTGTCATTAATATTTAAACACAAGAACGAAGTAATACAGTACGTATGTATGTATGTATTTATATGTATATATATATATATATATTAAATAATATGTAATTCCTTGTTTACTGACATCCTAAAGGAATGTGAAATTTTGTTAAGGTTCTATGGCAATGCGAAACTTTGTTAAGGTCTTATAGGAATGTGAGCAGCAAGTTCTATAAGTTTCACAGACTGCTGGTATGCTGTAGGTTATTTATCAAGTGCTTGAAATTTCAATTTTTTTAATATCATTAGTTTACCACTATATATAATATCTGTGACTAATCAAAATAATCTAGACTAAATTCATTTTCATGTAAATTTACATATGAAAATTATTTCCAAAAATTAGAAATACGGATAACTTATAATTTTCATTTTAGTGTTTCATATTTGAGATCATTGACCTGACGTTAGCATATGGGAACAGTCAGCGACACCTGAGTTACGATTAATGGACTAAAACTACTGATTCTCTGCTCTAACAATAATTGTAACAGCCATGTTGTTTTTTTAGTAGTAAGGGAATAAATCGTGTCATGAATGTAAGTTATACCATTGTTCGTTGTTATTAGATAAGTCGTATCATATTCGGACTAGTAAATTTATTTGTGATAACTAAAATAAACAAGATTTTCGTAATTTTTGAAGAAATTTGAGTAGATTTGATAGATTATGCAAGAATTGTCCATATTTAAAATTTAATGCTCAAGTTCGAGAATAACCATCTATGTATAACAAATATATGAAACGTCATTTATTCTGTTTTATTGTCATACATTACTGATTGATTTTCATAAACCATATTATAAAAGTATTTTGATAAGTCATGTTATGGTTATGAAATTCTACAAATTTTGTGATCTTGGTACATGTTGTGTATGAATGATTAGTTTAATAAGAACATTAATTAACTGATATTCAAGTCAATTTGAGACTTCTAATAAGAATGTGAACAATAAATCTGAAATAAGACATAAAGAAAAAAATACTGCAAAAAAATATATATTATAATTACAAAATTGTACAACAAAGTAATAATAAATATATAGTTTTTAAAAAATTTTTGTAGTTAATTAATACTTACCTGGACATGAATTTTTACAGGAAAATTTCAGAATTTTTCTGAATTTTTTACATTAAATAAGATGGCTTTTTATGTATTTCAAATGAAAAATTCTCCATTTTTTTTGACTTTTAAAAATATCCTGCGCTTTTGTTTTTATCTTCACTCTACTTAGAATTATTAGCATTTTAAAGGTTGGATTGTTATAACTTATAACGCTTGTGATCTGTTACTTTAGTAAATTATACATTTGATAACAGTAATGATGTAACTGATCCCATTTCTGAACATAACAACTTTTGATGTTAAATTTTGAAACAATCACCATTTGAATCGAAGTTAAGTGAACTAACGACAAGTGGTAAAATAAGGAAATGATTCCGTCATATTTATCTAGAGATACATGAAAATTGCGATAGATGGTGCAACAAGTCTCTTTGGGTAACTAACATTACACTTTTATCATATTTTAAACCCTACAATATCGTGTGAGACTCGTGGTAAGGAGAGTGTGTGAAACGCGAGTATCACAAACAAGAATTGTAGTTTGTAAATAGAGTCCAATGTAAACATCACGAGTTGGGCTTGTTAATTTTCGTCGATGTTTTTCTATCTCACAAGTCTTAACTTGTCAATTAAGTGTTATTCTTCGTCACGTTCGAATGAAGTAACTCGAGGCGTGATCGACTCTGTTGATTATGACACACGCCATTGGAACTCAAATGGTAAAACAAGGAGTTAACTACAAAAGATATTTATTTTTCGTTTTCTTTGTATGTGGATTACTATCTTATGTTAATAATAAATAATATCTCGAGTACAAATGAAATTTAATAAACTATAATAATATTCGTTAGTTAATCGAAGTAGCAACTGTTATCGTAAGAGAGTAAGTTATCTATTGTGTCATTCAAAAATATTCTCTTCCCAGATATATAGTTCGAATAATTACTAAATAATTACTACAGTTTATGTTATTAAAATATCCATCAGCAGAACTTTAACAAATTGAAATTGTTCAAATTTAAACAATTAGTTTAGTTTTCAAAATATTATCTTTTACCTAAGAAATTTTATTCTAAGGAATTTGAACTAATAATTTGCATGAAATAGTTTGTTTATATTAAACCTAAATTGATATTAAGTCTAGTAATTTAATAGTGACTTTCTCAATTATACTTCTATGTAATATGTGTATAATTTGTAATAAATTCTGTTTAAGTAGTAAAAATGAACGCAATTATATTTTGTTATTACTCTGTTGTGAACATACCAACTGCTGGTTAATTTGTATGAATTTAAAAATCTAACATCAATATCGAAAAAATTATAAATTTTCATTTATCATATTTTTTTTCCTTTGTTAGTATAAGAAATTTCTTAGCGTAAAATTTGAATTTCAGAATAGAATTTGAATATTGCAAGTCCTAAGTTCCTATTGGTAATGTCGAGAACAAAACATAGTAATAGTATGTACGTACAAGTGCTGCTACGTCGATAAGTATGTACCTGCTAAAGTAAGAATCGAATATAAGAAAGTGCATATGTTTCTTCATATATTTTAAAAAATGTTGAAATTATGTAAAAGGAATTAATTATTTCATATATGCAACTTTTCTTCACCAAAAATTATTGTGTAGGTCTAAAAATAAAAACTATAAGAAGACGAGCAGAATAGTTATCTTCTGATGGTTTGAGGTATTTAAATATATAATACTAATCGATTTAATTTCGATTGTGCTATGTACACAGTAAGCATCGTGAAAATAAAAGGAAAGGAAATGGGACACGGGTATATGTAGTTGTTAAGCAATGTATATACAACGTTCGATCGCATATTTTTATTTCGAAACATCGAATTTCCTGATGTCTAAATATCCGCAACGCTGATACCAATGATAAGATGATTGTGAAGTATTATTATCAACGTTTTGTTAAGCATTATTAGGAAGGGCCAAGCTGCTTCAGCGTTTCCATGTCTTGTTATTTTTGGCGGTGCGTCTTTCCATTGATTCATCGATTTGTAATCGACAATTAACAAAATGATTTGCAAATCTAAATGGGCGCATACATTGACAACATCCATTGATCTAAAAATGTTTTCGACATTTGGAAGTAGGAAAGGGAAATAGGAAGATGTGGAGAACGCGAGCCTCCGATTTATTTCTCCTTTGGTTCGCTGTTGCTTGTCACTCATACGCGCATTCAAATTATTAGTATTTTCTCAGTTTTTCATTTTTTTTTTTTTTTTTTTTTTTTTTTTTTTTTTTTTTTTTTTTTTTTCCTTTTTCGGAACCAAATATTCTCTTTGATTTTCTGTATACGTTCACGCATACGCGCACACACACGCACAACATTTTTGCATTTTTCTTGTCTTTTGGCACAAAGTTATCATTCGGCACTCAGCTTAGCGGTAACCAACAGCGGATGCCTTCTTCACCGCGGTCAGAGTAGCACTGATATGAATAGACATATCGATAAGAAATGCCATAACTTTTTCCAACTTCCGAACAATCCTCTATCGCTACTAGCGCCGCTACTTTGCGCTGCCTTGGCTAAACCTGAACAACATAACCAACATTATTTCGCGTCACTTTTGTTACGATACTATTATCAGAAAAATGAAAGAAACTTACCGTCGATTATAGGTACGTGATCTTTCGCACGCGATGTTCTATCGAAATTGATTTTAATAACTGAAAATAGACAATACATATACATAAATATGCGAATATTTTTAATATTTATGCAGTAAAATATTATTTAATATGTATAAATTTAATTTTATAAACATGTAAGTGTATATATGTACAATGTATATAATGTATAAAATGTAACAAAAAATGATTTAAATTTCGTGAACTCACAATATTATTACAATTATTATTACAATATTATAAAAACGTATATGGCAAATATAATTGAAAAATATTAAAGGTTATGTTTGTTTAAAAAACGTTGGTTAATAATAATGCTGTGTATCTCTATATATATCATTTTGACCAGTTATTTGAAAAATTTGTTCATTAAAAAGAATATGTTACCTGCGAATGTTTATGCATTTACAATGTTATAGAGACATGCAATAAATGTAAGAACTTTTATTATTTTAACACTATGATCATAATTTAAATTGCAAAGGATTTTTGATATTATTTTTTTATATTAGCTTTTATAAGCTTTGATCAAACTTAATTTATAACTATACTTTATATTTACAGTTCGATATTGCACGATGTAACGGAGAGATAACTTCAACAGCGTCATTTAACTTTTATTGATTTATAAAAACTTAACCTCTTAAAATTTCAATGATTCATAACGCAGATTTGAAACTGTGATTTTCCTGCAAAACTTTTTCTTCTTTTCTGCAGAATTCTTTTTCATTTCTATAATTATAATTCTTTCTCCGACATTCCCAGTTATACTAATTACACTTTTCCGATGTTATTTAATGATTATACTGAATCCATTAATTAAGTTAATTATTCAATAACGTGTACAATATTTTTCTCTACGGCCTCACTTTTAATAAATATATTCGAGGGTTTACCAAATATCAGATTTTATAAAGTAATATATTTACAGCACCCAAGAAAGAAATAAACTTCTATTCAGCTTTCGCTTCGTTACAAATGTTCCACAAAAATATATGTATATTTCCATAAACATCTGCAGTACTTAAAAAAAAAAGAAACATAATTAATCATTTAAATAATTACATTTAGAATTATAGTACATACAAACACATACGGGAAGAAAGTGTTTATTATTATTATAATTTGTAATTAATAAACTTTTTCTGCAGGATCAGAAAACTTACCGTATAACCTTAAAGTACCGTCGGCTTTGCCAAGGCTATTCGTCGACACACATTTGTAACTGCCCACGTCCTGTTCGCAAAATCCTTTGATTAACAACGACATCAGAACTTTGTAGCCGGATCGTTCTTCCCGCACTTCATACTTGTGCCTGTGTAATTGAATGAACGGTGAGTGTCGCCTAACCTCAAAGAAACGAGTCGGCGCGTGAAATCAAAAGAACAAATAATCACTCACCCCTCGATCAGCATCTCGTCTTCGCCGCCCCGTCGGTTCTTTACCCAGTAATTAATTGTATTTGGGAATGCCTCGATATAGCACTTCAGTTGCACGTCCGTGCCTAAAGGTGCTCCCAGAAGCTGATTAGGTGCTTTGACGACAGGTGCAACTGTGAAAGCGGTTTCAAATTAATTAGCCAATATTCATCGAGTTACACGCCTGGCTGAGATTTTAATTAATGTTCCCCTACAGACGACATGGATATCTATAATTTGCCCTTTTGCTTCCTCTTAGTTAGTCTCTTATCCTACGATTTCTTAACACGGCCATGCAATCTAACGCGACATCTGTTTTTAGAGGTTTTCAACATCTCATTGCACGAATGGCCGTGTACATGACCGGAAACATTTGCTTCAATGGTGACAATTAACATGAAAATAAAGTGGTAAGTACAAAAATCTTTTTGTAAAAAGATTTTCTACTAATTCTACATTTGGTCTGTTTCAGGTTTGAATATAATTTCATTTTTAAATCAGATCAGATAATAGTATCTCAAAAATTATGTCAACAGCATTTTTGGAAATGTAGAATTGATAAAGTATACTAGCATCGAAACAATTTAACACACTGGATATAATGTCATATATGTTGACAATTTTTAAAACATTTAATTAAATATTAGATTAGTATTTCTTGTTCATTAAGAAATATTTAAATTTTTGATTTTTCAATTTTGAAAATTTTCTGCATTTTATTTTACATCATTATCATTGTACTTTTATATCATTATACTGGCATCAAATCATATTTTAGATTCTAGATCAAAATGGAAATTTATAATCAGTTGTAATTTTTTCCTGTTATAGATAAACAACATTCTGGTTACACAGAGTTAACATAACTCTACCATGTTTATTAGTTTTAGATGAACACGATTTTGCAAGCGCTTGCTTCTTATGGAGGTTATATTTTAAGGAAAATAATACTGCTTATTCAATCTGAACGTGGTAAATTATACAGTATGATCTGTTATTGGTTATTTTCCTATTATGGATTCATTAAATGACTACCACGATCCATGGCCGTTCGTGAAAATTTACGATTTTAGAAGTCTACATGTTAATATACAGGAGCGCATAATTACAACTTGCTTATGATAATTTCATGCACGCTTTTGTACCGCTATATCCATTCAAAAAGTAATGTTTGCCGTTGCATTATTACATTTGGCAGTTCCATTAAAAAAGTGTCGAAGTTAAAATATAGTACAACGCATATTCAATTATTAACTTCGACATAACAATGCGAAATAATGAAATCTATGTTACGTTATGGAAACTGAGAGTAATTAATTCTCATTTCATGTCTATTGTTCTCAAATAATTAATACCCGTGGCGATAGCATTACCAGTCGATACAGATCATTTGGCAGCAGTACAACATTACTTTATATTCTTGGAAACATACGTTTCTGGATAAATAACGATACACTCGAATAATTATGTAATTTTATCTGATTTTATGATTAATGAGGAATTTGATGATGCAAGACAAGATATAATAAATAAGGTTAACTCTGTATAACGCCATCTGAACTGAATATTTCTCATATGTCTATATTTTTGGAATTTTATTTTATTTCATTATTATTACATCATTGTATCCTGTTAATTTACCATTTACAGGAAATATTAATTCTTATATTTTCGTAAGATTCAAATGAAAACCTCTAACCAATTATACGTATATAGTTTATTGAAGATCCAGATCATTAAATCCTTTAATGTGAGTTATTATATCAAAATGAAATTATATATTGGAATCTAGTAATAAATTGAAATTAAATGCTAAGTCTAGGCAGAAAAGCTCCCAACATTAACGACGAATAATTTTCATTACGTTGATTATTCTCTTTGATTATTTCACGACCATAGATATTATTAAGATTCCTATCAAATTAAGGTTATGATTTGTTTCGTTGTTTAAACAGATAAGACTGTGCAGGAATGATGAGAAAACTTCTTCAGAGAATCGTTTTAAAGTTACTTTCCGCCTTGAAAACAATGCGAATCGAATATTAAAATGTCTGGTCGTTGCACGATTTAACGATATAACGATATTAAATTGCAAGGTCTACAAGCGAAAGCAACGTTATTGCGTTAGGTGATAAATCCGCAGACAACCTGGTACATCTTTCTCTATCCTTTCGTTTTAGCACGCTGCGATTGTGTTCGCTGATAAGCAATCTCGAATCTCTTTCGCCGCTTCTCCGTGAAACAGAAAAGCGGACCGATCTTACATTTTCTTAACACATTGTAGACCAACCTCATTTCGCTTAGCGATACATGTTACTTCATTCATATAGACTCAATAAATGGATTACGTATACTTTTAATGTTAAACGTTCACGGTGATAATACGCCAAATATCTAAAACAAAATATCATTCTGGTAGTGATTTTATAAAAGTTTTGGAAAATATAGGAACCCATATGCATAAAGGTTTATATAAAACAGGAAAATATATCTTGTTAATTTACCTTTCGTTATTTAGTCCATTAGAAAAGCTTTTAATCATAATTAATCTTATTCTAATTCTTAGGTTAAGAGAGATATCCTTATAAAAGATGTAAACATACTTTACTAATGAAAAGAATTCAGATATTCAATGTATTTATATATCTTGTATATTATTCCTTATATCTGTCCATCTTGAACGTTAATACATTCTTAAATAAAATACCATATTATCTGACGTATTTTTACTTTAATGTATTTGATATAAGTAATATGAAATGGGAGGTAAGTTTCATTAAAAGTGTTTTGTGAAAAACACGTAGTGACTGGCTAGACACAACTCGTACTGTCGTCAATGTGTTAAGTGGCGACATCTCTAAGTCATTAGAAAGATTAACGTTATCGACGATCGATCACATCGAGTCGAGATCGTGTAAACAAAAATTACGAAAGTTCAATTTCTCTCGTTCGAGTCGCTTCAATATATCGTTGTTGTGATTGTCAGTGGCTTGTGAGAAGCTGTGGCGACTTTAAAACACAATTACACGCTGTGGTTGCATCACTGATTTCCGAGTGATTCGTCACTGCAGAATCATTACGCCAACAGCGCGGTAGTTCGCCTTTCGTCGCTAGTGGGAGCCTTTCTGCTGGCTACAATCGCGGATTAGAAGGAAAACAAGCTTACAATTCACGGCGAGTGTCACTCGCTTGCTAACGGCAGGCGGCACGTCGTTGCTGGCGATGCACAGATACGCCCCCATTTGTCGCCTCTCGACGCGATGGAATTGCAGCTGGGAACCGTTGTAGGTCTCGTATTTCTCACCTGTGCACCGTGAAAACGTTTTCTGTCTGCATATTTTCTTGAAAATTGACCCCCCCACCCGGTTTGTCTTTTTAACCGACTGCCCTCTCTCCCTTGTCTTGCTTTCGTATCCTTCTCACGGATCATTCTTTATTCCGTAACCTCGGCCGTCGACAGTTTCCTTCATCTTACAATTCCCGAGTTCACGAAAGGCAGAGACACGATGATACATATTTGCAAAGCATCAAGGACGTGAAATAGCTGGCAAGGGAAAAGTGACAAAGAATTTTTTTTTCTTTCATGGAGTCGTTTTATGATAAATTATTTTTATACGACATATTATAGCTGCTAATATACTAAGTACCAATATATTCACCGACATGTTGGTTATGTTTTGGAATTGATACTTTATGGCCGCCATATTACTATTGTTACTTTACGTAATAATATCATGATACATATTGCAATATATATATCATATTATAAATTTTATATACATATTCTAATTGAAATGTATAATAAATATTAATATTGCTGAAAAAATCAGATGATGTTCAAAATTTGGTCGGTAAGTATGTTTTCTATAATAAAAAGTAAATTATAAATTTCTTTTTTTGTACACAAGCTGATCATTAATTCAGATGTGTATGCAATTTTTTAACAGGAAATAAAATTGTGCGTAGAATCGGACTGCAATGGTGGAGAAAGAGTATTTTAGAAAGAAAATGGAGAAATTATACATTGTTGAAATAAATTATTGGATAAGTGGAAACTGTTATATTGAAAATTACTATAAAAGAAATTGACCAAATACGTCGAGGACTTCTATTAAAATAACTATTCAGAAATTCTGAAAAAGCTGGAGGTTGTATAAAAATACTTTTCTATATGAAAATATAAATTAGGTTTCAGAGGAATAATGAAAATACAGAGGCAGCATAAAATCTGTTCTTTCCATCAGCCCATCAGCAGTCAAAACGTGAGAAACATAATAAAGTAAATAAGATAATAATTGTACGTGGCTATATACATAGAAAATGCAATAAAAAAGCTGTTACGCGACGAGATTGCGGATTATCAAAGTAAAACTAATTAAATCGCACTAAGTCATATTTTTATAATTTTCAAATTTCACAAATTCATTTACTTTTCTTTTCAACGAAATATCTCACGTTAAACTCTTTTCAGATGCAATATCAAAGAAAGTAAGGTGGTTCTGCGAGTTTCAAGCACCAAGTCATTCTGGGTAATAACGAAATACGATTTCTCGTTATTTTACAGTATTTAAGCGCCCGCAGTAAACGAAACACGGGTGAAATCTAATTATCCGAAGTTGAGTTAATACAAACTAATATTGGAAAGTGTTTCGAGTGCTTTGCCTGTATTTTCTGGAGAAGCAAATTTGTATACACAATACCGATTCAGTAATTATGCTTAAGCCATGCCAGACGTTAACTGCGAAATTGAGAAAGCAATTATAAAACCACGATAACTGAATACACCTAGATATATTTACGTAAGCATAAGAAAAGCTCGAAGCAACGTTTTCCATGAATAAATCCGGCTCTATGCATTTCTCACCATTCTCTAATTTTAGTAGCAGGTCAAGCGAGGAACCCAAGAAAGACATCGATCTTCGACAATGTGCTTTTTTCGAATCACCTACCTTCTTGGTCTTTTTAATTGCATTACGTGGTAAGGGTGATACAAGAGAAAACAAGGCAGCGAAGAGCCCTCCAGTGTCGAGCCACAAGGACAGTCAAGGATGAAAGATTGCCAACGAAAAGCCGCGAAATGCAAAGAACATTATTTCTTGGGACAAGAAGTTGCAACTCTCCAGATCTAAACGAATCCAGGTAGAACTTTCAACCAGGTCGAAACCACAGACTAATGCAATTGAACGAAGAAACTACCGTCAAAGTGGAGTGGGTGAACGGAAGTACGTTGCGCGTAAAGGCAAGGAAGGGAGAAAGAGATGGAGAGAGTGTGAGAGAAAAAGGGAGATAGCCGGAAGCTGGACGCACAACGTAAACGAACGAAGAGACGAGAAGATATATGCTTAATTCACTACTTAGGTTGCTAACGAGTTTCTTAAGTGAGCGAACGCTAACGAGTTTGTAAAGCTCGTAAGAAAAGCGTCATCGTCAGGTAGAAAAGCGACGCAAGTTACACGTGAGCAGTGGTTTTGTGTATCTAGAAAGGAAGCATCGATGCAGTCTAAAAATGCATTTGTACTTTGCACTTATTCCACTTCACACTAGCTTCTTTCCAACTTGTTCTCAACTGGTATCTGTTTGAGGAGGTATTCTAGCCTAGAGGTGAATTTTTTAGGTGGCATTTGGGATTTTTTTTAAAGATCCATAAAAAAATTACTATGTTGAGGTTACGGCACAGTTTTAACCTATATTTATGGAATATATACTATTTTTCTCGTAAAAGAATATTGAAAATTGTCAAAGATACAGCTAGTTTAGTAGTACCTCTTCAATTGAACATGCCTGCACGTTTGCCATGATTCCGGCTGTTCTTCTTTTCTGAAATGGACAAACAAACATTCATCCTATTCAATATGAATGTGACTATCGTCGGTATCAAAATTATATAAAAATATCGGAGAAAATTTTTGGTAGCACTTTAAAGTTAGGTTATCAATCTTTTGTACTTTTTTTTAACTTCAGCGTGCCAAAAAAATGCATTATATTTCAAAAATTTTTGTATGGATGATATATACAGATCATATATAGTGCTGAAAAATACCCTCCAAATTTGGTTGTAATCGGTCAACTAGAACTCGAGATATCATGGCAACCATTTGGAAAAATATGGTTTCGAGAAAAACGCATTCAAATTATTTCATACGAATATGTGCACGCTAATAACTTCATTAATTTTTCAGATCCAACAATATCCACTGGTAGAAATATTTTCAAAGGCATATACTTTCAGAAAATAGAATAAAAGGTTTGAAGATCCTAGACTAGAATACCCCTTTAATCAGGCAAGTGTCCTTCAGATGAAATCCGTATACAAGGTGGACCAGGTAACGTAACCACCTAGATTATCTTCAATTATCCAGTTACTGGGAAAATAAAAAAGAAATTATTTTGTTACAGGTAGTAGAATACGAATTTCGTTAAGCTGACTGTGCTACCAAAGACAGAAGAGATCAACTTACCCAAGTGGTCCACCCTATATACCATAACTGTTGCTGATACATAATTTTAATACAGTCGATTATTATTTATATCGATCTATATAGGTAACGGAAGTCTCTCGTGGGTAAATAATAATCCCTTTTATAAAAGGTGCCGAAGATATTAATATCATTCTCGGGGTAAATACCATTAAAGAATGATTTAGCCTGGTGGTAAATTTCTGTTTACTCCATTAACCTGTAAGTACGTTTACTCGTGCATTGGGGCAAACGTTAATAGCGGTTCTCGCAACGACAACCGTTAACCACCGGGGATGGGGAAAAATATGTAAAGTAAAAAAGACAGATACAGCGAGTCTTGAACGTTTCAGCTGCATCCGTGGAAGGTGAGAGGAGGCAGTGCAACTACGTCGACCAAAGTTTTGCCAACTCGAGGCCCTGCAGCAGAAACTACCACGTGCCGCTTCCTCGATGTGTGTACAAACGATGTTGTACGTATACGCACGCTATATATACACTCCTAGGCCTTGCAAGCGTAAGCCCCGTGGTTCGTTTTACGTGTCCCTACAGCGTATGTACACGACTCTAACTCCGGGCTTGGATGTGTGCGCCGTACAAGATACCATGAAGAGGATTCTCATCCTCTGTTTCTTTACACGCGCGCCCGCTGTTTCTGTCTTCGAGTTCAAGAGGTGAAACTTGTTTCAACGACCTGCCTCTTTATACCCACTTTACCATGTTCTTATAGTACGCGCTACGGTGTAGCGAGCTTGTGAAATCGACCAGTAGTCAAAAAGTGATCGTGTTTCAGGTGTCAAGACAAAGGATGCTGATAGAAATATGGGTACACGATTGAAGGAAACTTACTGGTCTTGAGATATTCCATACCAATCATCCTCTACTTTTTGTCTTCAGTAAGAATCATATTCACTTATTCTATAAATAAATATCAGCGATTTTATGACGATTGTATAACGAGTTTTCTAATATTCAGATGAATCGACTCGAGCAGAAGAGATCTCTTCAATTTGGATAAGTGAGTTTAATTTAGAGGAAAGCGGTGAAAGAAAACTGATATACTATGACTCTAAAACATGGTCGAGATGATCTTATGGTGCGAACCATTTTTTGCTCTTCAAAGAAGCAATCCATGTGTAGGAAAAATAAGGGACGTATGATTGCTTTGACATAAGAAGTTATTTTAGATACGAATCGATTATAGTAATTACCTATAAAATAACTTTATAGAATATTTTTATACAACAATGTTGATCTGCTAAAAATTGTATCGGATTAAAAGCTTTGAATTGGTCAGCTGAAGCTCATATCTGAATCTAATCCAGTATTTATAGAGGTAGCTGAAATATTATTAGAATTATTTGAAGTCATAAGGGAAGAATGGAGTGGAAACCCTTCACACTTTATTTCGAGGTTAATTGACTCCATCCCTCGTTCCTGTGCTATTGTTATCGGTATGAGAAGAGCGATTACAAAATATTAATAATAATTTTCGAGATACAAGAGGTTAAATCTATTGTAAGATAATATACAGATTACTATTTTAACAATTTTATGTAATTAGTGTAATGATTTATTGCATTGTCTTATTCTGACATCCAATATTAGAGTTCAAATTCTTTTAGATATACTTATTGTAATATAAGATAAAAAATTTATCTAGCCAGAAACTTTTACACAGTATTGTAACTTTGAACATGTTTCATGATAAAAGTAGTTAGCAGGATGAGCAAAGTTGAATATCTCAGAAACAGTAAGTTTCAAGATAAATATTTGAATATCTTTACACTACAAATTTCTATTCCATATTTTCAGGTTAGTATACACCAATTGTCAATTACTAATAATAAGATTGCCAAAAATTACTTCATCATAGAAAGCAATGAATTCAGCCATTCTAATAATACATACAAATATCTGTACAGAAGCAGGCATGCAATGTCAACAATGAAGATAAAATTAAAATTAAACGTGGTGTTCCGCATTTAATTTTCAATCACTTTGGTACCTTTAACCACAGAGCTGGGAAATTATCACTGTTCTCAA
The DNA here is from genome assembly GCF_001483705.2 of Eufriesea mexicana. NCBI lineage: Eukaryota > Metazoa > Arthropoda > Insecta > Hymenoptera > Apidae > Eufriesea > Eufriesea mexicana. Next base: position 1,490,361 of record NW_016910162.1, read on the forward strand.
ACAAATTATGCTCATACAACGTATCATAATTTTAATTTTATCATGTATAACATATATCACTTAAACATTATGCTTATCACATTACTGTTGACGCTTCCTGTACCACACGATGGAAAAACAAAAATTATTTTCCAAATGTTTATTATCTCAGTACAGATAATTTTTCTCTAATAATTGTTTTATCATGTCGTAACAAATAAACCAGTCGTTAAAGCAAGCATTCTGTATAACCATAGTCTTAGGTATAACTGGGTCCACATATAAAATCATATTATTCTAGTAAGACCTCCTTTCGTACGAAGAGGACTTCGACGTAACTAGGATATTAGTGCAGCCTAATTACCCTATTAACACGAAACTAATGTAAAGTCACATGGTGGTGAATAGCGAATATCCTTTGGTGTATACTTACGACACCTAACAGCCTAGCAGTTAGGTATACGCTGCATGCTATACGTGTACTATCATGCGGCAAATAACACAAAATTGTACAAACTGTGTACATATAAACATTAACACTCTTTAAATCGCGTATAATTTTGCAACGATGATACAATAGATACAAAGCGAATTGTTAATCAAAAACTTTGTCTTCGGTAAGGTTATCATAACCTCAAATCTTTAATACAGCATTCTGCTAGAAAACCTGTTGCATCATAAATATTAATGGAACCACAATATTTCTTTCGTAATTTTATTCACGTCCAATTTCCAAGTTATCGATCTTTCTATTAACGACGTATCAAAGCGTTCATCGATTAAAATTTGACGTGGACAAATGTGGTATACAAGTTAAATCCAATCAAAGGAGCTTGAAGTGAAGCGAATAAAAAAGAAAAACAGGTTCAAAGAGTTATAAGTACGAACAGGCAATTAAATTCGATTAATCACATCCGCCATTTTATTTTCAGGTTTGAAATTCCCGCTCACGAGTTGTAACGGATAAATGGCGGAATGCTTGCTCGGCGATGTAATTAAGGGCCGTAAACGGAGAAAAATTACTGCAAAAGTGTAGAATTAACGTTGTGGAGGAGGAAAGAGGAAATTTACGGTTAAAAGAATCCCCGGGATTCCCCGACACGTGTGATGCGTGCGGTCGAGCGCATGTCACCAGGCTGTTAAACATACATCAGCGCATCAGCAGTGGAGGCAATGTTAAATATATTAAAAAGCAGAAATACGAAATACAAAGGCAGATTTGAATTCCCAGCGTTTCGATACTGCAAGTGCGCTTATGACGAGCAAGTGTTGCGTATAAACGAGTCGCGAAGCAGAGGGAAGGGGAAGAAAATGTCGGATGCAGCAGCGACTCTGGTTCAGGATGGCGATATTAAAAATATAAAGTATTGGAAACGCATGATTGAAAGTATAACACAATGCGATAAAGCGAAGATCGCAGGCCGCAAAAAGGGACGTTCGAATGTTACGTGCTGCCCCCATCCCAATATACTATCGATTGCAGTGACATAAAGTAGCGGGACAGCGATTACCGATCATAAGGATTGTAATAAAGCTCTGTTCGAGTAAAGAAAGGGAGGATGGAAACAGAGGGGCAACAGAAAGGCGAACAAAGGGAGTAATGGCTAGCAAACGAAATTAAACCTTCGTCGTCTCTCTGCCTTTTTCCCCCTCTTCCTCCTTTTTTCACGGAGCGGTAAGTGAAAGAGGTCTGTCCACGGAGATACCCACGAGTTTTATAGTGTCATTATGTACCAGGAGAAGAGACCCTTATGAGAATGGGTTCTCCGTCTTCCCTTCGCCAGGACACTCTTGGGGTCGGTCTTCCCGTTGCATTACAGCTTAGAGTTGCATTGTCGCCTTCCGAAACTGCCAAGTCGGCGCTGGTATCACCTCCGTAAACGATATCCGGCGGTACTGTCCAACAAACGTCAAGAAAGTGTTATACTATCAGCACTTTTCATTAGAACGGTTAAAGCGAGCACAGTTGACCATAATCTGTCATGCAAGGCGAAATTTTATTGCGTTCGCCATTTTATTCTTTTCTTTTTTTAATGGTACATGGAGGAATTTAAATTAGAGTTAACGAGCCGTGACGAATATAATGTGTGCTGAAAAATATTTCTCTCGCCGTTAAAACTGAAAGTATGGTAAAATATATGTATATATACTAAGTTAGGTTAGGTTAAGTTAAGTTAGGTTAGGTGGCATAAGTAGGCAGGAGATGACTCTGCGTCTAAAAATAAGTAGGAAAAGAGAACAATTTTCTCGTACGAGCTACCTTTATTGAGGAAATTGAATTTGAAAATCCGTGGAGTGCACGCAACTTGAACCATACGTCAACTCTGTGGATTTTAACGTAGATTATCTTTGTTTTCCAGCGTTTTAAAAACAGTAGTCCTCTGCGTTATTCTGTCAGTCTGTAAACTACTTGATGTGGATTTGAAAAATACTAGAAACGTTCAACAACACGATTCGCAGGGAATACAAGAAGGCATACTCCACGGATATTCAAGCTCGATTTTCTCAGAAATAAAGCCTCGAGTGAAAATATTTTATTCTTCCTTTTCGATTTAGTTTTATGTATAGAATCGGTTATCTAACCAGTTATGCTGTAGATACAGGGTGAACCACTTAACACAACTTCGATAATTTTTGTTGTCAGTAAGTTGATTTTTTTATCTTCAGTGACACAGTTAGCTGGACAAACTTGACTGTCATTATCTTTCTGTTGTTCTCTCACACATTTATTTATTTATTTATTTATTTAATAATAATTCACGGATAGTAGAACCCATTAGTGCATAAACAAAAAATAAAAATATATCGATTTGTTAGAGAGAAAAAGAATATAGGTTATGTATGATACAAATGCCAATATAGCCGATATAAACAATTTGCTTAGAGATTTACGATCTGGTTTTTAAACGAAGAGATACTATTGCCAAAAAATAAAAAATCAAGTCGTTCAGTATTATGCTGGTCAGGTATAAAAATTTCAATACTAATGATACTAATAATCATATTATTTATAAGAAAATAATTTTTAGTTGTTGCTTTAATAAGTATATGATTGAAGATAATCGAGGTGGTCACGTTGCATGGTCCACCCGGTATATTTTAGAGAAGGTTTATATTATTGTAAATCGTATTACATTTTTTGAAGAACCTGTCTTAAACACAGTGATGCGTAATTTTTGTTTCTGTCAAATTATGGCACAATTGGTCAGAATGAAGAGACTCAGTGGGTTCCATTAGAATGTTATACTTTGTCCAAAACGATGGACTACAACGTTACAGTACACATTGTTTCGAATGTTGGACTATATGCTTCGTGTAACTACTCGAACGACTAACTTGGAAATGAAGTGCTCAGTGGGTTCCATTAGAATGTTATACTTTGTCCAAAACGATGGACTACAACGTTAAAGTACACATTGTTTCGAATGTTGGACTATATGCTTCGTGTAACTACTCGAACGACTAACTTGGACCAACTGTTACCAGAGGACTGTTCTGAATGAGCTATTGTCACGAGTCTGTATTATACGATTGTCAGAAGATTCGTGGACTTTAACTATAAATTCCTATATATCGATTTTCTCTGATTGTGATCCTAGAAATGCTTTAGCAATTAGTTTCTTACAAGCTGCACATATCACGATAGCACAAATTTAATTATAATTGTTTAGGTTAGGTTGCTATTTCACGTGTTTAAATTAAGTTACCGTTCCACATATATAGGTTAGGTTATCGTTCCAGGACTGTATTATACGATTGTCAGAAGATTCTTAGATTTTAATTCAAAGTTTCTATATATCGATTTTCTTAGATTGTGATTCTAGCAGTGCCCAATTGGTTTCTTACAACCTGCACAAATCACGATAGTCTAATGTTCATTACAACTGTTTAGGTTAGTTTGCTATTTCACGGTTTTAGCTTAGGTTAAGTTATCTTGCCATGCGTTTAGGTTAGGTTGTCCAAAGAAAAGTGAAGTGAATCGAAAAAAGAAAAATTCAGAAAAGAAAAATTCTGTATTATACGAAGTATTATTAAAAGATAAACATTATTTTTATTCTTGTAGTAATAGCTCCAATACCTTGGTATCAAATATTCGCCATATGAATTAAATCTCGTATTCTATATATCGATTTTCTTCGATTGTGATTCTAGCAGTGCCCAATTGGTTTCTTACAACCTGCACAAATCACGATAGTCTAATGTTCATTACAACTGTTTAGGTTAGTTTGCTATTTCACGGTTTTAGCTTAGGTTAAGTTATCTTGCCATGCGTTTAGGTTAGGTTGTCCAAAGAAAAGTGAAGTGAATCGAAAAAAGAAAAATTCAGAAAAGAAAAATTCTGTATTATACGAAGTATTATTAATAGATAAACATTATTTTTATTCTTGTAGTAATAGCTCCAATACCTTGGTATCAAATATTCGCCATATGAATTAAATCTCCTATTCTATATATCGATTTTCTTCGATTGTGATTCTAGCAGTGCCCAATTGGTTTCTTACAACCTGCACAAATCACGATAGTCTAATGTTCATTACAACTGTTTAGGTTAGTTTGCTATTTCACGGTTTTAGCTTAGGTTAAGTTATCTTGCCATGCGTTTAGGTTAGGTTGTCCAAAGAAAAGTGAAGTGAATCGAAAAAAGAAAAATTCAGAAAAGAAAAATTCTGTATTATACGAAGTATTATTAATAGATAAACATTATTTTTATTCTTGTAGTAATAGCTCCAATACCTTGGTATCAAATATTCGCCATATGAATTAAATCTCCAAGTCACCAATATTTCTGATGAGCTGATTTTTCTCCTAGTCAGGATTATATGTACATATTGAATATTGAATTTACCGTGTATCTTTTTACTTAAATGACTCGAATGTTTATCCTTTATTTGCTTTCCGAGTATAGATCCCTCCAATTGACATGCTGATTGGTTTCCATCGAGTTTGGATAATTTCCAATCAGCATGCTTCTAGGGTACTGCAAACAGTCTTCCACGTGCCCTCAGTGCGTCTCCGCTCAGAGTGGGTCGATGATCCCTGAACGGACGCGAAGCTTTAAGCGATTTTTTGGCAAGGTCTGACCCTCGACCAGTCGGACCATCACGTACCATTTTTAATCCACCCTTAGAAACGTCCAGGTTTACGACACCTATTCAGAACGATGGACATCGAAATTCTAAACATATCGTCGTAAACGATAAACGATACTCCCGGCAATACCCTAAAGCCCTGACTCAAAAACGGACCCTTTTCTCCAATACTGTTCATCACGAATTTACCAGCAAAAGACGTTCGCGTGTTTTATTTAGTCGACTATAACACGTTACTCAAAGGAGGATGTTAAAAAAGAGCCATTTTTGGCATCGTTTGGAAACGAAAAATTCATTCAGAATCTTTAAGAACGTCCTTCAAGGAAACGAAAAATTCCTTTATTTCTTTGGAACAATAGGAAAGTTGTCAAAAATCAGCCGGAATATGTGAAAATGAGACTGATCAAATACAGGGTGATTCTACGTGAAAAAACAAATCGAAAATGAAGAATAAAATTTTTTCATTTGAAGCTTCGTTTTCAAGAAAATTGACTTTGAATATCCACTGGAGCTCCATCCGCCTTAGCCATAGCTAAATGCACGCGCACCGGTGAATATTCAAAGTCGATTTTCTCGAAAACGAAGCTTCGAATGAAAAAATTTTATTCTTTATTTTCGATTCGTTTTTTCACATAGAATAACCCCCTCCTCGATTGTACCACCGATAATCATGTATTGATGATCTATCCATATAAGTCATAGCTAAGTGCACACGCACTCGGTGAATATTCAAAGTCGATTTTCTCGAAAACGAAGCTTCGAATGAAAAAATTTTATTCTTTTTTTTCGATTCGTTTCTGCGTGTAAAATGACATCTTATCGTTTGTACTACCGTTCTTAGGACACCCTATATTTGATCAATCTCATTTTCACATATTTCTACTCATTTTTGACAACTTTCCCATCGTTTCTCGGCAAAGTGATAAAGGAATTTCTTGTTCCTTGGAAGATGCTCTTAAAAGTCCCGAAGGAACTGTTCATTTCCAGGCGATGTTAAAAATGACCATTTTTCAACATTCTTTTTTTGTGCTAGGTGGATCTTCACATATTCACCACCAGAGGGACACATATAGAAAAGATCATTCTCAGACCTCCCCATCTCCAGAAATACACATTCTGACCTAATTTCTTCGAAAGAGCCTGCTAAAATAGCTTCATTGATGAGCACCCTAAAAGATTACAAACGTCACGTATCCTTTTTCTCATTTTTCACCGTTATTTTCTCATCCTTTCTAATATTAATCGCAATTTAATCACGAAAAATATTTATATCATCGAGTTAGTTAGGTATGTAAACCTAACCCTCCTGGTGCTCAATTTGATTGTGGTTACCAGACATAGTACTAAAAATAGTGGTATTTGAAATGAATGAACTATGTTTTAACATTAGCACTAAAAAAATCACTTGCTGCAGGTAAGTTTTGCACTTTCAATTATTTTTGCAATTTATGAAAATATATTTGGTGTTCCAAAATTCACGTGAGAAGTAATTTTGATAAAAGACCGAGGTTTTCAATTAAAAATTGTAAATATTACCCAACAATGAAGAAAAAAGCGTTGTTTCCTCACGTAGCGCGCCATTTTTAATAACTCTGAGCTGACAGCTGTCACGCTATCCTTTTGTTTCGTTGGTAACAATTTGCCGCGCGAATGGCGCGAAATTCAAATCTCGCGTACATTTTGGGACGCCTTATATAACTGCTTTGGATAAAACTAATGCTAACTTTTATTCAGACAGATACCATAACCATTTTATTTCTTATGATGGAAAAAAATGTCAATGGAGAATATTAGTTGGTGCAGAAGTGCAAATATAGTAACCCAAAAAATTTGTTCAAGGTTATATTTTTTGATTTTTCAAATTCATCGAAGTTTCTTTAAACCGAATAATATATTTTTATTATAGCTATGTGATAGTCGAGATCAAAAGGAATCCAACGAGTTAGGCGAGACACCCTGTATAAGTAACATCAAGGATTATCATCAATGCCAGAAGTTTAAAGAGTAAGATGAATTTTAGTTGGCCTAAAGAGACGAGAAAGTCTAATTGAATGACGAAATGGGCAACATAATGAATGAAATAATCGAGAACATTCGGTTTTATGGGACGAAATAACTTTTGCAGGTTGAAGTTCTCAAAAGATCGTTCCATAGGTACAGCCCTGGGATATCGTAATGAGGCGGTCTTTAATGTTTAGTCAGTATAACTACACTCGATTTAGCGAGAGACAGGGGTGGTGCAAGAAATTGCTAATGTTCTGAACGTCGGGGACATAATAATTATCCTTCCGAAGCACGCCCCTCGATATTAGGCAGCGAAAAAGGGGAGGGCAATAAAAGGGAAAAGGAAGGAACATATGCACGTTCTATTACACGTTAATTTTAACGTATCACTGATACTCGATGGAACTTAACCCCTGTGCACTCGAGAGGCCAATCTCGGTCGCCATTCCGGAAAATTCTGAAGATTTACAGCCAATGTTAAATTCAAATTACCCTGACCATGGGATAATAAAATCATTATAAATTAAATAATCAATTTATTAAATATTAAGTAACAATTTAATTAATAATTATAATACTCAATAAATAAATATAAATACTAATATAAATAATAATTAAACTAATAATTATAATAATTGATAGACGATATAAATTCTAATATAAATAATAATTAAACTAATAATTATA
>NW_016910162.1:1498146-1570936 GCF_001483705.2 Eufriesea mexicana
ATAAATAATATAAATACTAATATAAATTATAATTAAAATAATTCATAAATAATATAAGTACTAACATAAATAATAATTAAACTAATAGTTACAATAATTAATAAATACTATAAATTCTAATATAAATAATAATTAAATAAAAATAATGAATTAAATATTAAACAATTACCATCGAATAAAACTTTATGTCATCATCTTTGTAACTAAGGGAAACTTGGAATTGCTATTTTCCTCTGGAGGAGAAATCTTTGAGTGCAAAGGGTTCATGTATTCCGTGTTTTAAGTACCTGCTACATCCACTGCATAATACATTCCTTTCAATGCAAAGAAATTATAAAATAATGATGACATCTTCTCTACAAAATTTTTAAATATTGCAATTTGCAATATTCAAATTATTACCAAGTATATATTTGTTTTAAAGTGGAATTGTTGTAATCTAAATTATAATTATACATGTCACCGGTCGATGCATATAATCTCATTGTTATTAAGCCGCGTTTGCAATATATCATTTAATAGATTATACAGAGAAGTCATAGGGAGAAGAAAAACGTTTATTAAGAAATTCTAGGAGATTTATTTTTTTAATATTTATAATCTTTTTGTATGTTATGTAGACATATTATAGTCGACTTCTTGTCGATGTAAACCGCCCTATAAAAATCGACATTTTGGGCTTCAATGGCTGACGTGATTCTGAACGATCTGGTTATCCCAAACGAAAAAACTAAAAAGCATCTTAATTAGTATAAACACAGCTATAGTATGAACCATCAAAACAGCGAAATTTCGAAAATTAAAAAAATGGCAGCATTTTGAAGTTTAAGTATCGATTTTCCTCGTGCTTTTCGTATTTGGGTGATAAACAAAAATAGAAAAAAATGTCAGATTTTGAAATCCGTGGTTTACACAATAAAGATACGTCTGATGAATGTTTTCTCCAAATTTCGAGTCAATCCGTCAACTAAAACTCGAGATATCCCATCAAGCACGTCAAAAAATATAGTTTCAAGAAAAACGCGTTTAAAGTTTTCGTTCCCCGTTGTACAATGTATATACGTCGCACTTTAAATATCCATAACTTCGTTAATTTTACGAATTCGAACAAATCCTTTCACACAAACATTTTCGAGAGCATACACTTTGAAAAATAATAATAAAAAAAAAATCGATTTTTTAAGGCGGTTTACAACACCCCCTTATTTAATAATCGATATACGAATCACGAGGTTCTCAGCGACAGTTTATGAGTGTTCTACGATTACTGTAGGTACGTCCTGTGATTACATTTCGTTGGTTACATTATACCAAATGGGTGATTAACTTCGTTTCTTTTATGAAAGGGTTCCAGCTTATATTTATGAGCAAGTGTATTATACTTCGAAAAGCTTAGGATTAAGTGGTCCATTGTGATTAGTAAGTTGTATTCGCGGCACAAAGGGGCCGAGTTCTTTTGTTAAAAGCTGAGAATGTGTAATCTCGGAATGACCAATTCCAACGCGTGAAATAGCTGCGTGATCCTTTCAGTTGATTTATGGTTCTTGAAGAGACACAATATTTGTAATATTTCTAACATAAGGCTTTCGTACTGTTACCTTAAGCCACTCGCGAACAAATTACCATAGGTGGTCTACAGTGACTATTTGAGATGTATTTAACCCTTTGCACTCGAGAGGTGAGCGTAAGTCACCGTTCAATCAAATTCCGAAGATCCATGTTAATTAACATATCAAATCTAAAATAACCTAAGATTGCATGGAATGTGGAAATAAAATAATTTTAAGTCTTAATTTATACCTGATTCCTTATTTACCGTTTCAAACGTGTCCTCGACGTTACAGCAAAAAGTTTTTGAATTACTATTTCTCTGTAATGAAAATAATCACCGAGTGCAAAGTGTTAACATTGTTGCGACCAATCAATTGAACTCGTCCAACTGTCAAGAAGGCATCATCTGTCAATTTAAATCATTCATAAACAAGTTGCCATAAGTGGTTAGGTCTACAGTGACTATTATATATTTAATATTACAATTGATTTCAATGTGTATTGAGAGAGGAAATATTTAAAGCCATTAGCTGTCCATGCTCGTCAGCTATATTCGTTAATTAGCTAAATCGGATTTCCATCATGGTATTCATGCATATTAGTTTCTGGGCTGATTTGTATGATTTTGGATTATAATGGGGAAACGATTACTATTGTAGAAGAACCGGGATTATTTTCATGTATAATTATAGGCAACATTCATATTGCAGAAATGTTAGATCAATTTGGCTGAAGGTACTCACATTTCCTATACAGATAAGGGTTAATTTGAAAATTAGGAAGGTAACATTGAAGCTTGCTGATAATAAAACAATTCCACGATTGAGACAGATTAACTCCTGATGGAAATTATGCAAATCATTGTTGGAGATTTATATGTTGCAAAGATATGTGTTTTGAAATAAATTAATAATTATTATTTCTAGGTTAGAAATGATTTGGATACTAAATCATGTTGAAAGTCTTTTACAACCATTAACATCATTAAAATTATTTTAACAATCATACTTAATCATTATTAATAAATTAATAATTATTATTTCTAGGTTAGAAATGATTTTGATATTAAATCATGTTAAAAATCTTTTACAGCCATTAACATCATTAAAATTATTTTCACAGTTATACTTAATCATGTGAAAAGTCTTTTACAGTCATTAACATCATTAACATTATTTTTACAGACATATTTAATTACGTTAAAAGTCTTTTACAGTCACAGAAGGCACATTGGTCTCTTTGAGAAGACACTCTGTGTGATAACTTGATTTAGAAATTAATTCTCTGATGAATAATTAAATGAGTCTTATAACAGGAGTCATTGATATATTTAAAAGACTATTACTGAATGTTTTATGTATTCTATTTTTAATGAGTCATTTCATCGAGCAGAGGTAAATTTTAAATGCGCGAAAATAGTAGTCCATGTACTATTCAAGTTAAATTATTGGCTCCAAGCAAACGACTTTCTGCATAAAAGTTCAAAGTTCACAGAGTGGTAGAATGATGCATTGTGATGGTGCGATTGATTAATGGTCTTTGTTGCAAACAGCTGTTACTAATGGCAATATTCCTATATAATGGTTTACTGGGTTCGAAATTTTTTCTTTAACGTTTTTACGAGTATAGTTGTGAAATTTACACGAATAATATCGTATAAACAATATTATGCAAGTAGTAAGAAGAAAATTCCAAGATTATATCAGTTAAATTAGAGAATAATTCAACGAGGCGTACGATATTTACGTTCACCGGAGATGTGTACTGTGGTGGCGCTAGTGAGTTAGATGTAACGTCGTCTTAAAGGGTTACGCCCGTTATTCGATATTTATGGCTTGTCAAGTGAAATTGGAATGTACTATTCTCCCCACTGCATTCGCATAATCTTTAATTGATGTTCTTCCAACGAGAAATTGTTATTTATAACTATCCCAGTACATTTATAGCTATGCTAGGTTCTCAAATTAAGTGAATCTTTTAGTGTATTGTTATTTGATTATGAGTTATGTTAAATTGAGTGCTGACTTTAGAAAAATTGGTTCTTGTAGGCTGAAATTATTTTTATTGAATAACTTTTATTATTGCGGATTTATATTTAGTATATTAATAAATTATTAATTTTTTCAATTATAGTTAGTATCCATTTAGTTTTAATTTTAATATTTATTCTTAATCTTAAGGTGCATTTCAATGGTGTCATTTAATATGTTATGTACTGTATATATGTATAAATATTGATAATATAACTTAAACTCCAGGGGCTATTAATTGTTAAAATAAAAGAAGCTTAATTTTTTTACTTATAGTTAGTATCCATTTAGTTTTAATTTTATTCTTAGTCTTAAGGTGCATTTCAATGGTATTTAATATGTTTTAATATGTTTAACTATATATTGTAACATATTATTATATTAAAACACTAATAATTATACTAATATGATTTAATATAATGTATGATATTATAATAATATTAAAATAATAATAATATAATTTACCATGTTATGTCCTTTATATATAATGATTCGAAGCAAGAATGTAAGTTATTTAAATGTTTTGTTCAGCAGATAATAAAAGAATTATATTTAATATATTGGACAATAAGAGAAAATGAAATGGGGAAAGGATAATAACCTCATACGGTATAACGTAGAATGAAATCTCTATTTGCTTAGTTAGCTGTGTTGGACTGTAAGCTTGCAACTTAAACTTAATTCAAAACTACAATTATTGCAACGAGTAATCTCATTGAGGAGCTTAGTCCAATCATAACTTCAATCATACACGGTTCTCAAGCTGGAACATCAAATTTAACTCAAATTACGATACCAAGAAAAATATTTCTCATAATTATTCAGGCAAGAAGGTTCAGTTAAATTGATAAAATAATGCAATAATAATATGGCAATGGACTAAATATTATAAACTTTTGTGGAAATTCATTCATTAAGAGCTTATAACGTCCAGATTAATATCATTAATTATATTAATATAATTACAATTGTAATAAAATATTTTCTGCAAGTTCAGATAAATATCATAGTTGGATATAGTTACATAAATACAATAGTTAGTATAGTCAGTATAAATATATAAATATAATATTATAATATATATAATTTTATATTAATATTGTAATTTTCTATATACTATATATAATATACATATAACAATATATTGTAATTTTCTATATACTATATATAATATACATATAACAATATATTGTAATTTTCTATATACTATATATAATATACATATAACAATATATTGTAATTTTCTATATACTATATATAATATACATATAACAATATATTATAATTTTTCAAGTAATTATAAATTATAAGTTATATACTTTTGACGTATAAATAAATTTTGCAATATTGAAACTTCATAATTTTGCAACTTCCTTACAAGTTTACAACTTTTACAATTTTATAATTTCCAATTTGATATTTCAGAAATCTACGATTTACAATTTTACAATTCTAATTCGAATGGTCAACCAAGTGATGCATGTATGTATAATTTACAAAATTTCCCTGTGAAATGTTATTCATCTTGTTACTAAGCTCATTACTCTTACGAAAAATGTATCGTGTTTTCGATTTTGTTAATTACGAATTCAGAGGTAGAATTGCAGAAGATAAAATGGCGGGTATAAAATTGAAAATAAATATGCTGAAAAGAGGTTATGTGGATGTCGTAAAATTCAGGCAACATTTGAAATTTGCGCCATTGGCGTGGTAAAGTGTTACCAACGAAAAGAGAAAGATGGCGTGACAGCTGACAGTTCAGAATTATCAAAAATGGAGCGCTACATGGAGGCACAATGCGTTTTTATTGTTTAATAATATTTAATTAACGAAAAATAATTGGAAATGTTTTCTACCGAAATTAATTTCTGCGTGAATTTTGGAAAACGCAATATATATATACAGGGTGGGTCACCACATATGGCCATCCAGATCTTTTTTCTAGACGGACGTGTAAAGGACATACGAAGGTCATTAATATTTTTTTAAATGGAATCATATATTTTTTATTACATCAGCTGATGCACCATATTCTTTTCAAAATAATATTAACCTATTTATGCTAAAAAGATAATAAAAATATGTAATAAAAAGTATCTGATTTCATTTAAAAAAATATTAATGATCTTCATATGTCCTTTACACGTCCACCTATAGAAAAACTAGTACCATCAGTATAGTCCTCTCTCAAAAGCATAACAAAACCAATAACTTTATCCGAAAAATTGTTCGCTATGTGTAATAATAATGATGTATATCTAGATGGCAATATGTGGTGACCCATCCTGTATATATATATATATAATTTCTTTCTTGTATAAATGAAGTTGATTTTGTTGAATTTTCTTGGATAGTATTTCATTTATTTATTTTGATATTTTCCTACTCATGAATTTTGCATATAAATGCTACAAAATTCGTATTTTGTATACACTATATGTAACACATTATATATCACACCTCGTATAATAATTTACTAAGTAATAATTTTCGTGTGTAATAAATTTTTAATTACGAATCTTTGGTGCATAAACGAATCTCACAATTTTGGTGTAACACCGTTTAATATTAATATTATTTCTTGCGTGAATTTTGGGACAATATTCGCAAAATTTCACTGACCGCGTTAGTTGAGCGGAAAAGAGCCTGAACAAAATTGATTATCCGTGATTCCAATTTCTTCGCGAAAAGTAGTCAGCCAGGTAGGTAAACGAAATACACGCAATTTGTACCGCAAGACAGTGGAACTAGAGTTGCGCAAAGACAGACAAATAGGCGGATCGATTTATTGGCAAAGGCCCAATGACACCGGTTTTGCTTTTTTTCCGGACGTGGAAATCGTGTCTAGCGAGGCAACACTGAGTCGTAAAAGAAATATTTTTCCTCGACGAGGAACGGAAGTTCAACTTTCTTGATAGCACGGACCGCATATACAGGGAGTTTCATTTACATCGCTCGCTGTTCGAAATTGCATCTTCGAAATTGTTTACGACATGCACTGATATTTCAAAGAAACGTTGAATGATATTTCGAGGAACTCAATTTATCGTGATCATCGGCAGTATATACGAAGATCAAATTTGTCTTTTCTAACCTCTTAATCGATCGTGTCATAGATCGATATTATAATCAAAGTCGTTTAACAAATTAACAAAATATATACAAAATATAACAAAATTTACGTTAACGATTGACATACTTCATTTACAATATTTTTTATATGGAATTTATACAGTATTTTTGATTTCATCGAAAATTCAGTTTTTAAGATATAGGTTATGTCGTATGTACACATTCATACATGAAAATATTTGAACACGTAGGTATAATTATAAAAATAATTTCACGATGTGTAAGATGTCTATAGTGCATTTAGTACAAATAGGAACCGTGGTGGCGCTAGTGTGTTAACGAGTAACATACTTCATTTACATCTTTTACACGGAATTTGTACAGTATCTTTTGGGTTTCATTGAAAATTCAATTTCTAAGATGCAGGTTATGTCGTATGTACACACTCATACATGAAAATATTTAGGTTATGTTGTATGTACACTCATACATGAAAATATTTAGGTTGTGTTCTATGTATACATTCATATATGAAAATGTTTGAACACGTAGGTATAATTAAAAAACATAATTTAACGATGTGTAAGATATCTACAGTGCAGTTAGTACAAATAGGAGCCGTGGTGGCGTTAGTGTGTTAAATGGAAAATCGTGTTACAGATTTATTACTTGAATATACCGAGATAAACGGTTTTCTCAAACGTTATACTTTTTTTCTCGAAATATACAGGGTGGGTCACTACATATTGCCATCCGGATATACGTCATTATTATTGCGAATAGCGAAAAATTTTTCGAATGAAGTTGAATGGTTTTGAGATAGGCATATTCTGATGGTACTAGTTTTTTTGCAGAATGACGTGTAAAAGACATATGAAGGTCATTAGTGTCTTTTTAAATAGAATTATATATTTCTTATTACATCACCTGATGCTGATATAGCAAAGTAAAAGTTCGAATATTTTTGTGTATGAGTGTACTTACATAAACCTGATACTCAAAGAAAATCATCGTCGTGTCTACTACTAATGCAAATTTCGAATAGAAATTTAATACTAAAATAGAATAATAGTTAAATAAAAGTATATACATTGTTAGAAAACAAAATTGTGATTCCACAAAAACTTAACCTTCAATTGCTATCATTGGATTATACGTAACTGCAACAGTTAGGTTAGTTAATCTACATTCCGTGTTAGGAAATAAAAATAAAAATTTGTTCTTTAAGAACACGAAAAATTCTTCTTAAAAATAGGAAAATAAAATACCTTAAAAATCGTTTCAACAAGACCAAACTGATTTTGAGCTGATTATTTTTTCTTGGGCTGGTACGTAGATTATAAAATTTGGAAGAAGACTTCAATCGATAAGATCAATTGAAATTTATCGTGAGGTTTAACCTTCGTAATCATGATTGGTTCACTGGTGTTCCAAAATTCTGTTTTGTGGGAGGAATGTTGGCTCATGGCGGGCATGCTGCGGTTACAGTTAGGTTAGGATGAGGCGCTCCGTCGATTAGCTGCTATTTCTAACTCTTTAAGCGGTGGTGAGACTCAAGCAAACAGATTAACTGAAGTAACTGAATCGCAACAAAATCCTTTGTTCCGACATAACAAATAAATATAATATAAACAAAAAGAAACACAAGATAGTAACGTGTCCGGTAATATAATTATTACTATTGTGTCTGAAATATAATATGAACGACGAAAAAAGACACTAGAAGTAAAATCACCAGTTTGTAATGTGCCTGGTAATATAGTTATTACTGTCTCTAAAATATAATATAAACGACGATAAAAGGCACTAGGAATAAAATCACTAGTTTGTAACGTGTCTAGTAATATAATTATTACCATTGTGTCTGAAATATAATATGAACGACGAAAAAAGACACTAGAAGCAAAATCACCAGTTTATAATGTGTCTGGTAATATAGTTATTATTATTGTCTCTGAAGAATTGTATCTAAAATATAATATAAACGACAAAAAAGACACTAGGAGTAAAATCACTAGTTTGCAATGTTTCTAGTAATATAATTATTACTATTGTGTCTAAAATATAATATGAACGACGAAAAAAGACACTAGAAACAAAATCACTAGTTTCTAATATGTCTAGTGATAATTAACCGCTAATTTACATTCGAAGAATATTTTCATTCCATCAACAACCCTGACTTATACTTCTACAATGGGAGGCACTTCGAAACCATAAATTAATTTTGCAAGGAAAAGAAATATAAAATAAAGAAATAACTTATAACATACTGATAATTATATTACTTACAAAATAAAAATTACTTAATTTTCTATCTTTACCAATAAAAACCAACTGAAATGGCGAACTGCAAATTACCAATTCCTGCGCAGTGGTGCCAATGGAGTGGAAAGGGGATAATGAAACAACTTTAACAAGCGAATCCCTATTTTCAGGAATTTGGAAGGGGGATACATTTTCTTGTAGTTGCAAGATTGGTCAAATGTTTTAGTGATTTAGCCATTGGTCGGTGGAAAACTGGTATAGGGACGAGGATAGGGGTGTACCTGAACACGAATAGCGAGCAAGGAGTAGTGTGGATTAGTTTGGGGAAGTAATAAAGCCACGAATCCTGCAGATCTGTTGATCATGTTTCTCCAAAGAGGATTAAGGTAATTTAGACTTCGTTTGAAAGTTAATTGCGAATCCCACTGTATCTGTTGCTTTTATAGCTTTATTATCGCTGGGTTCTCCTTTAAGGAAGCCTTTTAAGAATATTGTAGATTTTTGGCATGATTAACGACCTCGCGTGTCATTTATGTTTATGGCATCCAGTCGCGAGTAGCCTAGTCCCCTAGTTTATGGCAGGACGCAACACTCTCTGGTTTCTGAATTTACGATATACTTAATAATAATAATTTTCAACAATCATGTATTCTTTAACACATTAATAGATGCCATATCGAAGTATTTATAACAAAATAAATAAATAAATAAAACGTTAATGTCCAGGGTGTTTCAGGGAAGGTTTCCAAGGTTGTTGTATAAATTCGGACGAAATAAATCAATCTTTTTTTGCATTTTATTAAAGTTTATACATTCAAAAATATGTCTGCTTAACCATTTGGAGAAATTCGTAAAATTAAAGAAATTGTGGATGTCCAAATTCGGACATGTCCAATGAGGAAACGAAGAAATTTTCAATTAAATTGGTATAATGATTACTTATGGCTATTGCGACGTAAATTTCTTTTCTAGTTCATACTATAGTCATTCTATTATTAAATTATAAAAATTCTGTACTCTATAGTGCTCAAATAGCAAAGTTATGATGAAAGTGTTATGTTGAAATGGTTGACAGGGTAGCTCAAATTCTATTCGACCGATTCACTTCAAATTTGAGCTGAATCTTTAGCAGACATGTCTTTGTCATCCAAACTATGGATTTTAAGATCCGGTGTATTTTTACATTTTTTTCTTTAACTCGAAAAATAAAGGACAGGAAAAAATTGGTATGTAGATTTCAAAGTATCGTCATTCTTTAAATTTGAATATTTTTTTTTTGTCCGTAGTTCGAATGATATCTGTATCCTTACTGATCAAAATGCTTTCAGATTTTTTCGATTCGGATAAGTAGAACAGCCGCTATCGTGTCAGCCATCTGTACCCGTGTTTTGAACCTGCCTGTACATACCATTACATAATTCCTACAATTTTCACTATTTTGTATTGAAAAAAATTACACATATGTTTGAGATATAAATAAACAAGAAATCGAAAGGCGTGTGTCAAAAGGTCTTATAGTTCATTTGAAAAAAATTCCCAAATATGTTCTTCTTTTTGGGTCAGATTTGCAGAAAATACTCCTAATGAAATCATCATCTCTTCCTCGAAATCATTCAAAATTTGTCCAAAATATTTAATATTGTCATTGTCATGTAATTTCGAACATATTCCCAAAGAATTAATTCACAGAAGATATTCTATACAGCTCAGAAAAGAATAAATCTTGATTACATTAAATTTCACAGTTCAGAAATCCCAACTGATTCTCTTGACAGATTATTCTAGTTAAAAGTTCAGGTTTTTCTCACTGTTGACCGAGTACCAACTTGACAAACCTCTCGCGATACGGCGAGAAGCAATATTTGTGTAACGTCTTGAAGGTTCGTATCTCACTTTGAGAAAATACCAGGCTTATCTCATGCTTCGATGATAGAAAAACATAGTGCACAGTACACTCGAAGAAGGAGCACAAATAAAGAGCTATTCCGACACTGGGACGCGATTTCGATTAGAAAAACTGCCTGCCGAGTAGCACGACGTGCCTGTCGCCTATTCGACGACTTGATGTCGACTGAAAGCCTGAAAGGAGCTAGTGTCAGATGTCGTTGGAGGAACGTCTTTATTCCGATGCCTGTGCTGGATTCTCGTCTGATCACGACTGTTCTGTTCTCCTTTCTTCGCGTTTTGCATCGATTTGGTTCACGTGGCCCCTTCATTGGAGAGTGTCTATGATGTTTCTTGCCATTGGTGGTCGTGGTTTCGAGGAAGGGGGACCCTACGCGGAGGTAGTCTCCTGTCGTGTCTGTGCCTTGACTAGAGGTACCACAGATGGGACACTGGTCTCACGGCTATCAACTTGTGGCGAGTTGTCAGCTTCAGGATACCATCAGACACTCTCCGGACAGAGTGCATCGATTGAACTTCTTCGACGTTTGATCTGAACTACGATGTTTCTTGAGATTTCCTTTGCCCATAAACGTTCGTCCATAACTCCGCTAAAACTAAGTTCGTCCATAAACTAAACACTAGGTCTCCAGAATCAAAAATACCTATTCGTATGTGAAAATTAAGAAAGGGTCATGAATTTTACAACACGCCAGACCACGTGGTTCACTGATTTTTGTCAGTAATTATTTTTAGAATTTTTAGAATTTCGTTGTATGACGAGGAGTATCGATTTATATTCACGATGCGAGAACTGTAATGACAATTTCAAATAGTGAAGAATAATTGGTTCATGGCAATGGAAAATTGTGCATTTCACGTTTGTCATATAATAGACAAAATATTGATTTAATTGGCGCTTTTTTCCAAATATGCAGGTTATTCTGCAAGATGTGCATTCTACACGCAAAAAGCCGTTGAAAACGTGAAATAAAATTTTCTCACATGAAGCTTTATTTTCGAGAAAATTGGCTTTAAATATTTAAGCGGTGAGGTCGCTAACCGCACATCTGCCGCTCAAATATTTGAAGTGAATTTTCTCAAAAATGAGAACTCGTATGAAAAAATTTTATTCCACATTTTCGATTCACTTTTTCGCGTAGAATCGATCCCTGTACGTTTATATTATAAATTATCGCACACCGCTTCACGGATAAATTTTTTAAACTAATTATACATTCTGCTTCGAATATACTGCATTTCTATACTGCATATAGACTTCCATAATTTTCAAGATTCATAGTAAAGTTATTTAAAACTATAATAATTCATAAACCGAAGAGACAGAAGAATAATTCTGCACGGTTGAATTTTCGCAATCGCATAATTTCTATATTTTTTACCGCGAGTCAGGTCCAGCTGAAATATCTTCAAAGAAACGTTCTCGCTGCGTTTTTTCCGAACAAAGAAATGAATTGTATACTAAGCTACGAAGAATTCTAAAGACAACCGCTCGTAACGAGATAAAAAGTTGCGGCATTTTATACGGATTCGAAACTGCGACCGTGGAATAGTTTCACGGATAACAAGATTAACTAGTTGCAGGGAATTTCTTTGTGCCCCGATAGCGACAATTTACTAGCCCGACAATTTAAATAGCGCGCGTATTTGATTGGAAAGATTAAATGTTCGATTACCATATTAACCCCTCTGTCATTTCGTGAAGTAACATTTATTACAGTCCACGCTAATTGCAGTATATTTCATCGTGACACCATATATGTATAATTTGTACGATTTAAAGCCTGTCCAATCCTATTGCAGGCATTAAATAACATGAGAAATTGTGCAAATGGCTTACGTCATCACGATCTAAAACGTGCGATGCGAGATCTTTATTAATTAACGTCGTTAATCTCGTTTCTGCAATTATTCGAACTTTTACACGGTTTCCAACATCAATCCTATGTTTTATCAAATTTCTCCGACACCTTTTTGTTGTAATGTGTTATTTATTATCGTGTTATTTTATTGCTTTATGTCCCATCGCAGGTTAACAAATGGCACTTGGAAATTTTGGTAAGCTTTCTCTTCCCTTTAATATAATTATTAATTTTCATTAAAATGTAATTGCCTTTATAAAGTATAGTATATATCTCCTCTATATTTGGATTTGCGGAAGGTTCGGGTTAACTTTTTCCCCTGAAATTCGATAAAATAACGTATTTTTAAAAAAAAATAAAAGTATGAATCATACTATTACCTTTATTATGAGATTTTTTCTGTAATATAAATATTAATATTTTTTAAAATACAATTGGTACTTTTAATTTTTGTAAAGTATAGTATATATAATTTTTCTATGTTTGGATTTGGATTAACATTTTGTCCCGAAATTTGATAAAATCACGAATTTTGAAAATAAAAGTTCGAATCATCCTATTACCTTCATTACGAGACATATTTAATGTTATGCAAAGATGTTATTTATTAAAGATGTATATTCACAAAGAAGATATAACATAGTAGCAAAAATTTATTTAACCCTTTTCATTCGACGATTTTTTGGATAAAGAAGAGTAGGAGTTCAAAGATTTTCTGCTATAAAGATAACGATATTTTTCTCAGCGGAAAATAAGAAATCGTATAATAATTGACACGTACAATTATTTGATTTCATTTCATTATCTTAAATTTGACATATTAATTAATATCCATTTTCGAAATTTTATTTAATGCTGTATCTCGAGTGCAAAGGGTTAGAAAATGGAGGCATAAAAAAAATTTGAAATTCAATTTTTGACACTCAAATTTCTTAAAATAGCAAATCCCTAGTACATATACTAAGTTAGTCTATTTTATAGTACATATACATATTTTATTGTATTTTATAGTACGTATGTATAGTATATATTCTAAAATCTATTTTCATTATGAAACATATCTGGTCAATCCAATAAACAAATAAATAAATAATACTATTAAATTTTCAACCTCACTCAATTGACCACGAGGTAATCGCTATGAGATAATGTTTTATAATAATATCATGCAAAATATATTATTTATAAAATATGATGAATTATCGTTTGTTGCAACGAAGAAATCTTAGGTGAGCAGAGTTCGTTGAACACCCTATATATAATCGAAATACGAGGTGTGTTTACTTCACAGATGTGATAATATCTACAACCACACGAAGTAAACTATCGCAACGAAAAATGGTAATTGTGTATCGTGTTCCAATTCTCCGATCATGCTGTTGTAAATACATGGGTTCCGCATCGAGGGCACTTGGAACAACCTAAACCACAGGCTAAGAGCATGTCGCTATTTCAACTTCAACTTTCCATAGCCTAATGAAATCAACTTCCGGTATACTTTATCGAGAAAGAGGTTACCCAGTCCATAATGATTTTTTGAACAGTCCGGCGTCTAAGATAAGCGTATTTATACCTAATCTCAAAGCTCAGATTCTTTCAGAAAGGATTATTTGAATAATAGGTAGAATGTAACACTAGATGTTGCTCCTGTAAAATTGAATTCGTCGCGTCTAAGTACATAACCTTAAAAAGATATGTATTTCTTTGCTTATTAATTTTTCTCTATTCCTTCTTTAAAGCTCAGATTCTTTCAGAAAGGATTATTTGAATAATAGGTAGAATGTAACACTAGATGTTGCTCCTGTAAAATTGAATTCGTCGCGTCTAAGTACATAACCTTAAAAAGATATGTATTTCTTTCATTATTAATTTTTCTGTATTCCTTTTTTAAAGCTCAGGTTCTTTCAGAAAGGATTATTTGAATAATGAGTGTACTGTAATACTAGATGTTGTCCCTGTAAAATTGAATTCGTCGTGTCTAAGTACATAACCTTAAAGAGATATGTATTTCTTTCAGTATTAATTTCCCACTATTCTTGTTTTTGAAGCCCAGATTCTTTCAGAAGGGATTATTTGGGCGAGTAGTGAGTGAAATGTGACACTAAATCGTGCTTTTGTAAAACTGGATTCATTGTATTTGAGTACATAACCTTAAAAAGATCTTCTTTTATTATTAATCTTTCCCTAAAAAAACCCTATTCTTTCTTTTCTTTTCTGTATAGATTGTTGTAATACTGTACATTTGTTTAAAATGAATGAAAATTTGCGTTATTATTATAATCAAAGTAAAAATTTAATTTTCTTCGCATCATTCATTGTATTAGGTCAGGTTATGATTAGGTTGTTTGATATAATGACAAACCAGGGATTTTATGATGCCTAGAGCACCTCTGGTGGAGGAAATAGGTATTACAGAAGTCTAGGATAATAAATAGTTATTATAAGTAAAAGTAACTAGACAGAATAACACCAAAAAACCAATTATATTATTTAAAATTAAAGAATGTCCAATTTTTTAAATACTTCCACTACTTCTAATTAAATTTATCTAAATTTTCATTAAAGTAAGTATAATAAAACCTCGTGTCCTATAAAAATTTCTTTTCACATTTCAATATACAGTTATTCATAATGTCACAAAGAAAACTAAAAAATATCATTTAATATACAATTGTATTCTAATATAAAATTCCCTATTTTAATAATAACACGAGTAAACAGTCCTTATACAGTTTTAACATACAGCTCCACAGTGTATGTTCCATAAAAATATCAAACTAATATACCATAATTATTTTTTGATGTCCAATTAGTATGAAAATTTTTCATTTTCTTTCTTACCTTTAATCAATCTTTTCCTAACACAGTTTTCAAGAATACATTATTCAATTATGTATGTACTACGCCTAAATTAAATGGCTATATAGATCACATGAAACTTACCTATACTTTTGTCAATAACAATATTTTGTAAATAAATTTTGTAAATAATAGAAAAAGAATTTTCCCACGGCCCAGAAAAATTCTCATTTGAAAGCATAAAAAACAACATAAAAAGCTCGTGACGAATAGGAAGTGTAGCATCCTTACCAAGAATGTCCAAACATCCGAGTTCCGATATCATAGGGCTGGTGTTAATCTGACACATGTAACAACCCTTATCCGACTCCTTTAACTGACGAATGTGAAGCCGCCACGTGCCGCTGACGGCTTCCTCCATGGCTTGGCTACTTCCTGTCACCCTGAAGGCGTTACCGGATACTGCGCCGGACCCGGAACTTCCGCCGGTCTCGTACGAGACCGCGATACGTGCATTGTGCGTTACCGTTCTCGTGTGGACCGAGAGAATCGTCTGGTCCGAGGCACGTAGCCAGCCAACCTGGAAAATCCATTGTCATTTCCCTACCCTTGTCATGTCAACGGCCAACTCGTTACCGCAACAGAAATTTCTGTGTAGTTCCTGGGATAACCTTAATGACCCTCCGATATACCCACGTGTCGTTTCTATCGAGTAACGTATTTCGCTACGAAGCTGTTTCCTTTTTCATTCTTTCACATGTTTTACTTACGATTAATACGAGATCGATGATATTTATGCTGTCACGAGCGAATAGGAAACGTTTGGTCGAATACGTTAAAGTGTGCACGGAGTTATTCGGACTGGAGCGTCAGGAGTGTGAAAGAAGAGTGATTGGACGGAGTACAATAATGTCTCAATAGGTGGCAGTTCGTAACTACTCTGTAACTGGCGGTCGCCTATCCCCACTCCACGCGCAGTCGATGTAGCGAAGAGAGGTGGAACTTATAGGTAAACATATCGCTTTATCGCCAGTTCAGGAACTTGGGATTCTTTTGCTAGAAAAATTTACATTGTCTAATTTCGAATTTTTTTTTGTGAAAGTATGATTAATATATTTGCCACATTTTTATGACAAAAATGACACCAAACAGTACAGAAAAATATTGTCAAACTAATTATATACAGGCTGATTCTACATGCAAAAACGAATTGGAAAAAGAAAGAATAAAATTTTTTGATTCGAAGTTTCATTTTCGAGAAAATCGACTTTGAATATTCACCGAGTGCGCGTGCACTTAGCTACGGCTTATACGAATAGACCGTCAATGCATAAATATCAATGGAACAATTGCGAAGGAGAGGGAGGGGGTGATTCTACGTGAAAAAAATAAATCGAAAATAAAGAATAAAATTTTTTCATTAGTAGCTTCGTTGTCGAGAAAATCGACTTTGAATATTCACCGAGTGCGCGTGCACTTAACTTTGGCTAACAAGGTGAATGGACCTCCAGTGGATATTCAAATTCGATTTTCTCAAAAACGAAGCTACGAATGAAAAAATTTTATTCTTTATTTTCGATTTGCCTTTTCATGTAAAATCACCCTGTCCTCGGTTGTACTACCGTTGTTGGGACACCCTGTATATATAATATTGTCTTCATCTCTTTTTCAACAGAATTATTATTTTGCACTATATATTTGTATCGTAAATTAATTAATTGAATAAATATAGTACCTCACACGGCAATATAAAAATTATTTAATCGTTAAGTACGGTTAATACAGAGAATTATATTTACGCGTGACATATAGGGTGTCCGTTGGTAACATAAAAGTTAAGTTAGGTTTTTCTGTACCATCAAACAGGTGATGGAAAAACACGAAAGCGAACACTTGAGTTGTTAAAGCCGAGAAACTCGATCCCTTTTGCGAATCCCGTACCTTCCGTAACGGATACCGTACGGTCACGAATACTACCACTTATGAAGACATCGGGTACCGCACCAGCGGTGCAGGGGGTGCGATGAGCGGACGGAATGCGATGACAGTCTAACAGGTATATACATCTTTCCTAACACGTTTGCACAAATGGAACGCGCAAATTTTCGACACTAATTGGTAGTGTTGTATTCATGTAGTGTTGTATTATAGTGTTGTATTCATAGTGCTGTATTCGTACAGTTTTGAGTCACATAACATCGCATAATGAGAACGAATATTCTATACTGAGACTGAACGAGATAGAGAGGTGCAAAGCAGCGGTGTAGACAAGGGATCAGCGTTGATCGTTAACGTAAGATAAAAAGCGCACAGATGGCGCACTAGTCTACTATTGTGACGGCGTGTGCCGCCAAGAATCTGAAAGTAGGGATTTCGGGAGCATCAAAGGTGGAGTCTCAGCGAGCAGAGTGTCACTCTTGCTCCTCTGCTGTCTCGCTAATCATCGTTTCTTCTTCGGGAAACGTTTTACTTATAATTACAATGGCGTCTGCTTTAACGTTCGCGATCCAGGATCGTATCTAGACGTTTATCTGACCCGGTGACTTTTGCGATTTAAATTGATGGGACTGTATATAACGAGTACGAGAAAGAGAGAGTGAGAGAGGGGAGAGAGAAAGAGAGGGAGAGACAGAGAGGGAAACAAACAAACAGACAGACAGAGAGCCGCGCATTAATAATACATTCGTATCAAAGGCACGCTACGAATCTAATTTCAGGGATTGGTGACGGTAGCAGCGGATGCCAAAGTGGGTAGAAATCTGTGGGTAGAATGGGATGCTTGTGTCGGTGATACAGTAGTTGCTAATGAGGCAACAGAAGCGTAAATGAAGGACATTTTGGCTAGTTACACGGGAATCCACGTTTGCCCATGATTTTAGGTGGATATGTCTGAACGTGTCTTAGGATTGGCTTTTAGATTGGATAAAAGTGAAGGAATAACAAAGACAAAAAAAATGTGCATGAAAGAAATATCTTATGTTGGTCACGTGACTCAGAAAATAAGCGAATTAAATGCCGCTCTTATCGTCAGAATAGTTAGTGAAAAATAAAAAGTGGTTTAAAGGGTTTTGAGAGCTGCCATAAGTAGATTGATCGTAGTTAAATATGTATATATGTAGCGAAATGAGTATTTCCATTTATTTGCTTCTCGTTGTTAACAGTGGTTCTCATCCTTTTTCCAGACGCGATTTTTATAATAATCACAGTCACATAATCTCTTTTATACGTTTGCATAAAAAGGCATTGGGATTCTGGTATATCTCAGTGATTTCAATAAGATTGAAATGTACAGTTGAGGTTATGTAACCAACTATAGAAATATACATGTAACCACTGAGTTTCAGTTTTGAAGTGTATACAAAAGTATTTTTAATATTATGTAATATATTCATTGAAATTTTGAGGTTAGTCTGACCAGTCTACTGATACTAATATCTGTATCCCTCTAGCGGCGAGAGTGCAGAAACTGTTAAGAAGCCCGAACCTAACCTAAAATTAATTCAAATCTGATACAAACTTTAACAAACATTCATAGTGTTAAGAATATCATTGTATCACAAAAAGCAAGATATAATGTTCTAACCTAAACCTAACATAAATTTATTTCAAATCAATTTCGAACTTAAAAAAGAATATATACAGTATTAAATATCTAGAATTAAACATTTTTTTGTATACATTTAGAAAACTAAAGCTCAGTAGCAATTATGTGTATAAAATAAAATTATTCAGAATGTTGGTCTTGATAATATATCACAAAATCATTGTAATCGGTGAGATATCCCATTTGCAGTAACTACTAAACCATTTTAATGTATTATCTATTCGAAGCCTGGTCGTTGAAACAGATGAGAGGACGAAACATGATCAATTAGTAAAAGTAGGTCAATTTTGACAGGTATGAATATTTTTTATTTTTCGCCTGTCCCAATTTTATGAAATTTATTCTACGTAAATATATAGATTTTTTAAATAGCACCAAAAAAAGTAAAGTAAAAAGGAGATTAACTGAAAATAAAAAAATATTTTATACGGAATTGACTAAAGTACAGAAATAAAGAAATCGTGAAATAGCTTTCGGTGCATAATAAAACAGCGAAAATAAAATCCCGATATTACCGTTTGTCAAAAATTTTCATCGAATAAAAACAACCGTGGGGAGTATCGCTGAAGTTATTTTTAAAAATAAAACTGGATCATTTATCGTCCCCACATAATCCTTTCTTCTTCTCCGCGAGTCTAACCTGCTAATAGAAAAATAACGAAAAGAGGGAAGAAAAATCGGAAATACAAAAATCAAATTAATTTCCGTCCATCTCGTTTATACCGTAATCCACTCATCCCCGAAGCATTCAATTTGAAGACAATATGAAAATAAAACAACGTTTATAAGTTTGGCTGGCATTTTCTCTCATAAAAGATCTCCGGAAACTATTTGGATCTGACTGGGGGCCGAGCTTATCTTAATCCATCCCTGCCTGCCAAGCTGCCTTGAGTGGCTTTCTATAGACCGAATATTTCATCTAGCTGGATACTTTACGGGTGGAATCTGTCGCCGGGGAAAATGTGTCTTCTCCGTCTCTACTTACTCCTCAATCCCGCCTAGTTCCACTTCTCTCTTCCTATCCCACTCTCGTTCCTACCCCCACACCGACTCCCACCATCCTTCTCCCCCTTCGAGCTCCGGCCGGTCCTCTCCCACTCGACGCGCACACACGTATTACCCCCTCCCTCCCTATACCGTCCTCTTCTTCACGCTCTCTGTGCCTCCGCGCTTCCCTTACACATTCATCCTTCTTCTTGGAATATATAGATCTCGATCGGAAACTTATTACTAAATATAGCTATCGTTGGAGGGAGGATAACTCTCGGTTGGATTAGGGAGCAAGCGAACTCGAGGCACGAGGTAGAATTTTTCGCAAAGCGTATACAAACGTGAAACTGGAATACCGATGCATTTTTTTTTTTTTTGTACATGACATGGAAGGGAATCGAGTCGATTCGAACGAGATCTGTTTCACTTTTATTCCGCGTGGTCATGGGAGTATTTGGCTATCGTATGAAGATCAAGTGATTGCTGATGTAGAGGAAATTGGAAGAGGGAGTGAGAGGGCGAGCGGGTTGAGAGAGAGGGAACTCTCGTCCTTGGTGATTTATTCCGTCGCGTGTTTGTCGTCTATTTGTCAGTTTTATATTTCTCACTGGCGTTTTTTGAAATTAGACGTTCTATTTTTTTCTTCCAAATTTTTTTCCAAATGAGATTCTATGTACAATTTTCGTAATTTTAATGCATATTGTTTTGCTTTATCCTGTTTCACTCGGAATAATAAGATATCGTTTATTATACAGGGTGTTCCAGCAACAGCAGTACAAACGGATAGGGGGTGATTCTACATGAAAAGACAAGTCGAAAATAAAAAATAAAATTTTTTCATTTAAAGCTTCGTTTTCGAGAAAATCGACTTTGAATATTCACCGAGTGCGCGTGCACTTTACTTCGGCTAACAAAGTAAATGGATCTCCAGTGGATATTTAAAGTCGATTTTCTCGAAAATGAAGCTTCGAATGAAAAAATTTTATTCTTCATTTTCGATTTGCTTTTTCATGTAGAATGACTCCCTCCTCGATTGTACCACCGATACCCATGTATTAATGGTCTATACATATAAACCGAAGTGCACGTATAATCGGTGAGTATTCAAAGTTGATTTTCTCGAAAAAGAAGCATCGAATGAAAAAATTCTATTTTTTATTTTTTCGATTCGTTCCTGCACGTAGAATCATCCCATTCCCGGTTGTACCATCGTTGCTGGGATACCCTATATAATCGATATCGATATCCTGTTATCTTGCTATTTTTGAGTCATTTATAAAATTGTAATGTATTGTGAAGTGGAAAATGAAGAGTTTTTATTAAAATAATATTAAAATAATATTAATAATAATATTAATATTAAAACTTAAAAGACACCATATATTTTGTGGTAATTAGTTGCTGACTGGCAATTTTTAATTGCTCATAAGTATGGAGGAATAAAAATAATGACGTGTGCAGACTTACTGAATATTTGTAGTTGATGAACTTCTGTGAGATATGGACTCACAATATACAGAAATATACAAAATTATTATAGGAAATATAGATATTTCCTTAATATTATACAAATACAAATAATTAAATGTTTATGTATAAAAAATGTGTGAACGGTTTGTAGGTTATGTACAGGTTAGCGTGACTTCAGCATTAGCTGTTATGTCACGTGATCAATTAAACAAGATGGCTGTCTGTCCTATTGATGAGGTGTATTATGTAACAAAATTAGTGAAAGCAGTGGATTACCATATTAATATTTGACATGTAACTAATACAAATTTGGATATTTTTTATGAGACGCGTGTAAAGTATTTATTACTTTAAAATATTTAATATATATATGTAATAATTCAGTTTCTATAAAATGTTTGAACTGTTTATCAATTTTATATTATATTTTATAGTACTTATTAATTATTGAGCAGTACATACTTAGGCATCCAAGATAATGTACATAAGCAATGTCTGTAAATGTGAACATGCCTTAATGATTAAAAGATACCTTGAAGACCACTATAGTTGTTAAATTGATTGGTTAAAATTAATTAATTGCTTTCTTTACTTTACGGTATAAAATAACTATAAAAATTATAGTTTCATTTACAGAGTAGAGTAAACAAATGTAAAATTATAATTAGAAATTAAATACGTATGTACTTAAATTTCACCAATGAAGAATGAAAGTTAATTAAAGTTTTAATTAGATTTTGTCTGTCAAAAAGGAAAAATGTTTACAAGTGTATGTATAGATTAGACTGGAAGTATTATATTAGTCTTACAATGTTTTATGAGTGTACATATTTATGAAATGTCTGAGTGTCGTTCCAATTAGTGAAGCATTATCGTGAATTAATGAGAATTTATTCATATTCAATTACCTTATATTTTCCAATGTTGCGAACACTGCAGGAGAAAACGACTTCACGACCAATTGCAGCCGTTTGATTTCCAACTGGAGCGATAAATACAGGACCTGTAGCACTGCTTGAATCTGGAATAATAAGCGGTATTTCCAAATGAATATCTTTTCTCATAATTTACATGTGATTTGTTTATAAAATTTGTTTATGCAATGATACAGTAAATTTATAGTTTTTTTTATACATAAAATATCTTAAAACAAAGAATTTTAATTTAATTTAATTTTAAAATTGAATACAGTAAATTTGGAATTTATTATACATGAAATATCTTAAAATAGAAAATTTTAATTTAATTTAATTTTAAAATTAAATACAGTCGGTTTATAATTTTTTTATACATAAAATATTTTAAAATAAAAAATTTTAATTTAATTCAATTTTAAAATTAAATACAGTAAATTTAGAACCATTTTATACATAAAATATCTTAAAATAAAAAATTTGTATTTAATTTACTTTTAAAATATCTTAATATATTAAAAAAAATTAATATAAATATACGGATAGCAACATAATTAATTTTTTAATTAATAGTATAGTTTTGATATTACTAATAAATTATATAATTCTAATAAAAAATATAATTCTTTTATTATTTAAATGATGTTTCGAAATCACACATGCTATCGTGAAAAAAATGTTGTTATTTTTCACTTTCGCGAATTCAATATATCGAAAAATTAAACAGATGAAAATTTTTAACAACCAATTATCATTTACTATATTTAATCAATTGGAAGACTGCTGCTTTAATATTGTTAATTATTTTCTCTATTTAATTTTGATAAATTTTTCGCCTCGCATTTGCAATTCCCATTTTCATTTTCTATTTCATCTATGTATATTATTTATTATTTGTCTTTAAATACGAGAAACGAGCATTTTCCGTAAATATTTTTCAAATTTGAGATATGTATCGACCACTTTGGAATCGTGATATTATTTTAATAAAATTTTAATATAATTGGATTACATCCGTAAACATAAAAAAGCAAGTATAATTTCATTAATTCGTGTCATTGTCAGTTTTTGATCCATGTTGAAAACAAAACCAATAGGAAGCTTTTCAAAAGCATCAAAATGCTCTTCACCTTATTGTATTTGTGCATATTTGCACGAAATTTTAAAACAATAGAACGTTGAATGATGAAATAAAACGATAATAAATGATTGATTGCTCAATTGTTCCTTGCACTATTAAAATCAAAATATAAAATTCTAATACTAAAAAAAAAATTAAAAACAGCAATAAAATAATTTCGACAACAAAAATTAAATTATTGAAAAGAAAAGAAATTTTATTTCAATATTAAATTTAAATATTAAATATTTTTAAATAAGGTTCAATTTAATTTAAGAAAATTTTAAATAAAGAATTTAATAATTGTTAAGTAATAGTTTAATATTACTTAACTATTATTTTCTTTAATAATTTAATACTATCAAGTAGTTTAATAATATTATCTAATATAAATTAAATAAGTAAATAAAGGTTTTTATTTATTTATCAATGTACTATTGCATTCGACCATTACATTCGACATCGTGATGATATCAAGTAATGTATCTGT
Source organism: Eufriesea mexicana (assembly GCF_001483705.2). Lineage (NCBI taxonomy): Eukaryota > Metazoa > Arthropoda > Insecta > Hymenoptera > Apidae > Eufriesea > Eufriesea mexicana. Next base: position 1,522,222 of record NW_016910162.1, read on the forward strand.
AACAATTATTGGATTCTAGTTCTAAAATCAATCACTTAATCTCTAACATTCCTTTTCCGCGAAAGCAAAGAAAATTCCGATTATAGAGGGTCGACTCTCGACTCTCGATTCTTCACTCCCAACTGCCTGGTGCACGTACCTTCCCCCTCCATATATCCTCGCACCTCCCCACTCCCTAATCTTCTGTTCCTTTCTACTATACGGCCATTCCTTAGAGACGTTCAAGAACGTCCACCCAAAACACTCTTCTTTCACGCCTTTAACACACTATACCATATATTCTTCATTTGCACACCTATCGTCTTACCAAACACTCTATGCTCGTTTCATATGGACTTTCTTTCTCATACTTGTATTACTGGATGCTACCCAAATATTGAATGTGAAATTTAAAGGAATTTTTTGTTGGTAACCAGTAACTTTATTAGTAACTTTTTTACTAGTAACTGATTAGTAACTAACAACTTACTACTTTATTTACTTAATTACTTATTACTTTAGTTTAAGAATGAACTTAAATACGATTATGTGAGCATTTTCAACCCCAATACAACTATACCAGTGTATCACTATATCTTAATCTTCCTGTTAAATATTTTTATGTGACTCCACATATTTGCCTGTGATGGTACTATAACCTAGAAATTCATAATGTAAAATGGTGCAAAATTTTAGTAGTGAATTAAACAGATCTTAAAAAAATATTTTATATAAATATATATACATATTGGATTGATTGTGAGATTTAAAAATAAAGTTAAATAAGAATTAATATGCAGAGACATAATAAAAATTTAATTGTATTCCATCTTCAAATTTTCATTAACCAATCCTTGGTATTTACTAGATTTGATTCAGTAGATATACCTTTTTAGTGTATAATAGTAACTTTTAGTAACTTTAGTAACTAAATATCGTATTAGTAACTTTTAAACGTATTTATTATTTATCGAGTTAAATATTTCATACGAATTTTTTAATATTTATCACATTCTACAAAAAATTTTTAATATTTATAATGATCATTAGATTTATTACCACAATTTTTTGAGGGTTATTATTGCAATATCTAAGACAAAATAGTTAACCTAAGTATAATTTTTACTATATTATATAGTTTGATAATATGCTTTTCATTTGACAATTTTGGTAATCACTTATTTCACGTTTCTTTGGATTGTTTAAATAATTATTGATAATAAATACACAATAAAGATAATACCTTTGTTATATATCTTTCACTTCAATTCATATTAACACTTTGCTTAACTCTGACGATTTTTTGACTAAAGAAGAGTAGGAGTTAAAATTTTCTGTATTTTCTGCCATAAAGCTGACGATATTTTTCCAGCAGTAAATAAGAAATCGTATAATAATTAACACGCAGAATTATTTAATTTCGATTCCTCGCACACCGTTAGATTATCTCAAATTCGATTTATTATTAATAAATCTTCGAAATTGGATTTAATGGTGACTAAAGGTCGCCTCTCGAGTGCAAAGAATTTAATTAATACTTCAAGAACTTCTGAAGGATATAATCAATATAATTAATTCCTTATAATTAATACTTCCGAAGGATAAGTCAGGAATTTTATACTAACAATTAACTGAAATTTATAATACTACTTAAAATAATTACGATAATCCATCATGCACGTAATAAAATACAGAGATCAGCTTACCCAAGCCTTTATACGCGATTCTCCTCGCAGGATTCGAAACCATAGTCGTTTACCGTGCGCAGATAAGAAGTTGGCTAAAGTAAGGAATGCGGGTCTGATTGGAATACTATAATAAGCTTGGCTCCTCTGACATAATCGCTCACGAATTTTCCTTAACTGGTCGAAATGCTCGCGTCTACGAGTGGGATCGAACACTTATAGCCAAGAGAGCTTCAGGACCCATGAAGACCAAGTGAGACGAATTTTAAAGCGTTAGCGTCAGACACAGGCCAGGAGTATTAACCATTAACATAAAAGAAAAACCGTGACGTGACTTATCGTACCACTATTATGTCAGAGTGTACCGTCAAGATCCCAAAAGATGGGAACTTTCGGAGCCTCAAGAGTGGAGTCAGACAGAGGCTAACAGAGCTACCCGTCCTGTAGCGTTGGCTAACTTCTCATCTCTGCACGGCACATCAGCAGTCTACAAGGTACCCTGCTTTTGCAGCAAGGCATACATTAGCGAAACTCCAAGGATCCTGAGCACGAGACTCAAAGAGCATGAAACGTACGCTACATTGGGTTACGTACAATCGACTGTAACAGGATACCAGGAGACCATAGGACGAGAGTATAATAAGGATACAAGTGAATGTTGGAGGGAGATACTATCGGTTCAGTATCACTTGAGTTCTTTTCTTTCTTCAATTTTTCACGTGTACAGTAGAAAGTTGTGGGCTAGAGATTAAAACTATGACTGATACAGGGTGATTCATACGTGAAGAATACAAATGAACATTACAGGGAGACACTATCGCTTCAGTACCACTTGAATTTTCCTGTTTCTTCGATTTTTCAGGTGTACAGTTTACCAGTTGAAGGTTGTGGGTCGGTGATTATAACCATGACTGATACAGAGTGATTCATAAGTGAAGAATAGGACAGAATATTAAAGGGAGACATTATCAGTTCAGTACCACTTAGGTTCTTCCATTTATTCAATTCTTCACGTGTACAGTTGAAAATTATGGATCAGTGATTATAACCATGACTGATACAGAGTGATAAAGCGAAACGAAGAGCAACGCGATAAGTACTTATACCCTCACAGCTTAAGTCCTATGAGTAGAAGAGCTTTATAAGTAGTAACTTGCACTAGCAGCTAAATTTCTCAATAATGCTCTACTATCAATTGATCACCATGATATTTAACACTTTGACGTGTAAACGTTTTAAAACAGCCTTAAAGCGACTTCCCATTTAACTCACTAGCGCCACCACGGCCCATATCTCCAACAAATATAACGTAACTACTGTATACATCGTAGAAATATTTTGTAATTTTACTGACATAATCTTGCAATTTTCTTCTTACTGGCATATCGTTTGCATTATACTGTTAACATACATTTTTCTACTCTTACTGTGAAAGTGTTAAGTTGATTCTAATAGTTTATGATTAAAAGTTTATCGACGTGACACGAAAAATTTATTAATCTCAAAGAAACTTTTGAAAATGTTTCAAGCATCTTTATATTTCATTTTCGAATATAAATAGAAAATTTTTTTTCACTGGTCTAATTTAAGAATTCTAGTAATAATCTGCATTTTGAAAAATTCTACATTCTTACTTAAAAATATAACAGTTGATGCTTATTATATATCAAGCATACCACAAAGCAGTTTCTCTTCCTTTTTAAGTTCATTTAATAATAATGTTATGCAAGATAAATCTTTCACGAATAGGTGAGAAAATGTTATCAAACGATAGGTATGATACACGAGGTCTTATATTGGACGTACTAGGACGTGAACTGATGGTATAAACATTAAATGCCTGAATGAACTGTTCTGGTCGCTTCTCCCCTCTGTCAGAAGGGATAGTATAAATCAGTCCTTACACTGTAAGGGTTTTATACTTAGTACGAAAGTAATTTTTAACTTTAGAATAATACAATTTTGAATTTTAAACTTATCCACCGATTTTAGGTTTGTGATAAATTTTTATTAAAAATGTTGCTCCAATGCAATAAAGAAAAAAATAATTAATACTTGTGGTTAATAGTCCAAATTTTCATATTTCTTGTTGGATGTGATGATTATAATAATTAAGGAATAAAATTGGTATTATTTAAATTATAGATAGTCGACAAAATTTTTAAGAGATTATGTGATAAGAAATTAGGAGATAATAAAAAGGTATTATTATCGAAGATATAATTGCCGCCATGTTTTCCGACGTAAATTTGAGAAGTTGAATTTAAGCTAATAACGGAACTTAGGAAAACCCACAATAAAAATTAAATTATTATAATTCGATAACTAAATTTTTGATATTAAAGATTATTTCAATTGGATGATTTAGGTTAGGTTAGCTTTATATAAGATTTAAGCAAAACTTAGGTTAGAATTATTATTTAAATTGAAAAAGGGATAGAAATTGTATTTATTCCATATTTAGACTCACTCTGTCAGATAATATTCATTGATATAGATATAACAGAACAAAATTTATGTAATACGTGTGAAACATGTTTAGTTTAGGTTAGGTTTGGATTAGGATCATAATTCAATTTAGGTAGTATTATAGTAGTTGAAAGGCATGATACAAAGTCAGTATGATTTTATTTCTTATTGAATATTCAGATGATATTCACTAGTATAAATATAGAACAAAGAATGTTTGATTTAGGTTAGGTTTGAAATTTTTATTAGAATTGTCATTTAAATTAAATGATATTATAATAAAAGGAGAAAGAGATACAAATTGCGATTGTTTCATATTGAAAACTCAGATAATATTCAGTATTATAAACATAGAACTATAGAATTTATATTAAACGAACGAAGAATGATTTATAGGTTAAGTTTGAAATTTGGATCAGACTTGACATTTAAATCAAGTGATAATATATTAATTGCAAAAAGAGATACAAATTGCATTTGTTTTATATTGAGTACTTAATAATATTTGACAATACACATACAGGAAAACAGAATTTATATTGTAGAAGTGGAGAGTGTTTGATATAGCAATAGGGAAGAACGAAGGACGCACGGCCACCTAAAGCTTTGCGTAGGACGTGCCTGAATGTCTTGCAGGAATGGCTGAACAGAATGAAAGAAATAGAGAAATAAAGTAAAGAAGAATGTGCCTGTGGATAGATATATATTGAGGAAAATGTCTGAACGAGGCAGTTAAGAATTGAGAGACGAGAGTTGAAGAATCAGTCAGAGTTAGTGTTCAAAGTTCAATGAAAACTCGTCCTAGTAATTAATTCTAGGGACTTTTAATTTACACCTAAATTAAATCACACTGTTATTATTTCATCATTCTATTATTAAATATATTTTCATTGACTTTACTTAATACTTGATTATATGTATATTAGTTTAATGAAAACTCATTAACAAAGTACCTAACCTCAAATTGATAAGGTGCGGTCTGACAAACTCTTATAATTATTGTTTTTGTTAAAATGGTGGAAATATCCACTATGTAGTATTATACGTGCCAATATGTGTTAACAAATATACAGGGTATCCCAGTTAAATCATATCTGTCTAACCTAAATACCTGTCTTATTTTTGACTGTATGAAAAATATTCCTAGACCAAAGTTGCACAGCTTCACAGGTTTTATGTGTGTTTACAATGCTTATTTGCAGCACCAAGCCTGTGAAACGGTGTAACCTAGCTCTGAAAAATTTTTCATAGTGTAAAAAATAAGACAGATATTTAGCTGAGATTTAGCTGAGACACCTTGTATATTAAAAAATTCACTTCATTTATTAATAAGTACAATACACAATGTTAAAATTCTTTCCTTTTTTAAATTAATTAAATGCAAATATATTACAAGAAATTTATACTATATTAAATATTAAAACAAATAGAAATTAAAGGGAGTTCCATTTTGTAAATAAAAATTAAATTTATCTAAGTCAAATTATTAAAAAAAATTAAAAATTATTAATAGTGATTAAATAAAAAGACCATTATCAATAACAAGAATAAGAATAATGAAGCCAAATCTCAAGCTTGCTCCATTTCCAAACTGCGAAGGACACGAGAAATAAAGGAAGAGTATAACTCAAATTTATTAAATCTTGTTAAATCGTATATAGCATCGACACATTCCAATGTTTCCTCAACAGCAGGGTATATCTCAGACGTTAACGGAACAGCGCGACATTACTCTTGCTACCTAACCTCACCGCCAAGGTCTCTCCCCACCCCTTCACGTATCTTCATTTCTACGTGTCCGTATATGCTTCCACGTTCCTTCCATTTCCCTCACAACGGCTTGTGTTGTCTTTCAATCTTCTCTTTGGAACAGACGTTCTCTGCTCAACGATCGAACATCGGGAAACCTGTTTCTTGCCAGTGCAATATTCGTATGGCTTGTACGACTTTGATATTTTCGAATAAATCGCCGAACTGTGGTATGAGAGAAGAAAAAAGATGGCGTGATTATCGATTGTCGGTAAATTACCGATATCTTGTTGATATTTCATAATGTATCGATAATTTATCTGTTTATTCGTTCATTCACTCGTTTATTTATCTTATGACAGATTTAAGAGGACTTTCCACTGAACTCACTAGCGCCACCATGACCCGGATCTCCAACGAATATATCATTGGATTATTTTTTAACCTTACCACTGTAATCTGGGGATTTTTTCCTTGCTGTGTGTACCATATGGTTTAGAACATTTCGATTTATAGTGTATACGTCAGTTGTTGGACGCAGCGAATGTTAACTTTAGAATATTTACATGTACAAGTGTAATTTACAAGTGTGTACATTTTACAGACAGGGAAACTATGTTACTATTAAAACAATGTTGACAGATCTTGAGAAGAATGATTAAATTTGTCTTTTAGTTTTGTAAGGTTAGTAACAATATTAGTTCTAGGTTGGCAATGGTTATAGTTTTTTTTTTAGTTAAGTGAAGTTGGCAGCACTATATTCTCTTGTTCGGGCGGACATCTGGTGTGTATGCCATGTGCAGAATTAATCAGAATGAAGTTTCTGTATCAGTACAAACTTCGTGTGTAAGTCTTTCAACGAAACAGTGAATAACGTATGAAATAGGTACGGTAATAATTATTTTCCAATCATCAATAATGGTTATTCGTACCAAGAAAAATAAAAAACTAACATTCTTCGAAATTTTTGCGGTTAAAAAAAATATTATTTTGTAATTAGTAATTATTTCCACCAAAATTTGGAAAACAATTATTTTCGGATTCGTCAGTGCCGTAATACGTTATTTATAATTTAATTTTTCAAGAAATTTTTCAGATTTAGAAAATAAAAATTATTTTTCACTTAACAATAATTTTGAAAATAATTATCTTTGAACGTGTGTATTCAACAATGTTCCTACTAATTTTTATTCTTTCGTACACTTTTAAAATAGCTGACAATGTTATTGTAAGCCGTTCCTTACTTCAAAAAATCGAATTTTGGTCAGATTTGAGGCATTTTTGGCGTACTGTGCTGCGAGTTCAGTGGTGGCTGGGGCGTCCAAGCATTGGTATGATACGATGTGTTCGTTACCACTTCCGGTGCCATTTCTTCCCGGGTCGGAATCCCCCCTGTTTTCACTGGCGTTCTCATTTATGCGGCTTTCTGCCTCGACCCGTGTTACTCCTTTTGCTTTCCGCTCCTTTCCAACCGCTCTCCCCTTTTTTCGCAGACGAGCACCACCTTTCACGTCTTATTTTTTTCACCCCCACCCCCCACCGTGCGCTTGTTCGCCGGTTCTCTTCAGGCCGCGGAGAACCACTCTCGACGTAAGTAATATCTAAATTGCTTCCGCGGTTTTAATTGTCTGCTTTACTTTTTCTTCCCTTCAATTTCTTTTTTTTCTTATTTTTTTATTTCGACTTCATTGGGGATAAATTAGGGTACTATTAACGTGGAATTATGGGAGTCGAGATTCTGCATATTTCATAGGGTTTTCTTCTCTTTTCCTTGGGGATTTGTGATCGTGTATGTATGTATGTGGTTACTGGCAGGTTTATACGTTTGTGTTTCTGTTTGTGTTTATATTTTTGTATGGTTATTTACATATAGGATTATCTAGTTTATTTGGCTATTTATCAGTTGATCAATCGAAATTATTTTTTGTTTTTTTTTTTTTCTTTTTAAAATCAGGTTCTTCTTTCTTGTGTGAAATTTTGTGATTTATCTTGTTTGTCAGTTAGTATCAAATCTCTCGACAGCTTGCATTTGCAATACAAATTAAAATTGAAATTATTATTTTGTTAATTATGATTTTATGTAAATAGGTATATGTAAATTATTATTTGTAAACTTAATTAATATTTTGTAAATTATTATAAATTATTATTATTATTTTAAATAATTTAGAAAATTTTAGTAATTATTTTGAATTGGTGTTGAAATTAATATCATGTAGATAATAATTCAGATAATAAAATTCTTAGCTAATACTTTTTCATTTTTGATTTTTGTAAAACGTTTTGTGGATTTTTGTTAATTCCAAAATCTTTAATATATTTATTGTATATTTATTTGTTTCATTTGTTATGTCATGTTTGTATGTTTACACTGTCAAGTAATAACAAAAATTCATATATCCTATCTTCACGCTTATGTTAGTGAAGAGAAATTCATTATACCATGAACAAATAGATTTGCAGTACTGCCAACTTGTCAGCAACACAGCAGCACAGTACTCTGTTATCTACACTAACGCCATCTATCTAACTGCTGAAATCTTCATTTTTAAGACCCATGCTGATATACGTAGTACAAATTACGTCATCACGGGTTCAATCTCGTGTTAATAATTAACAGTAATGCAATGTCTACGCCAATGCTTCATATAATTCATTATCTCATTCGATATGTATAATTTTTAGAGAAACTACGCCTATTAAAATATATAATACTTTCGGTGAATCACGAAAATTCGAGAGTTCTAACTGTCTAATTGTTAAGTAGAGTATGTCTGCAACTCCTGTGATAGTTTCAGTTTATGAACAAAATTTCTACCTTATGTTTGCGACTATGTTTGAGAAGGTAAACTTATTACACTTATAGCAGCTCTAGCCACTAATGAAAATTCATTTAGCCTATCTTTATGACTATCTCATAAGAAATTAACCTATTAGAGCGGTAACAGTTCTAATCAATTATGAATATTCATGCACCTTATCTTCAAATCATTGTGTCATAGAAGGTAGGTCTATCACATTAGTGATCAATTTGATTAATAATTAATATTCCTATGGTCTATGATCGGAATTGTTAATAAAGATAGACTTATTATACTCTCTCAGTTAATTTCAACCGATAACAAAAATTTGTGGGATCTATCTTTGTGACTGTGTTAGAGATGATCCTAAATAAGAGTTAGAGGTTGTATATAATCTATTTAAGTGCTGTTACAATGGGATCCTTAGACTTGTCACACTATGTCATAGGTCTAACTACAGTATATTGGAGATCAATAGAAAGTTTGGGGATCAATAAAACTAGGACACTTGGAATGTATCAAGTCAATCATAAAAATTGGGATCCTGTCTCTATAATTCTTAGACCTATTGGACTATGTAATAGGTTTAACTCTATTGTAGTAGGAAGTAGACCTAGGACACTAACTAAAAGTAATAGGTTTAACTTTATCGTAGACCAATAGAAAGTACATTTAGGACACTTATAACATTTCAAGTCAATTATAAAAATTTGAATTGTGTCTACAATTCTCAGGCTTGTTGGAACATGTAATAGGTCTAACTCTATTGTAGACCAATAGAAAGTAGACCTAGGACATTTATAACATATTAAGTCATTCTAAAAGGTTGGTACACTGTCTTTTCAATCTCTTGACCTATTGGGCCATATAACAAATCTAACTCTATTTAAATCAATAGAAAGTAGGCCTAGGACACATTTCAAGTCAATTTTAAAAATAGTAATTCTGTGTCTTCAATCCTTAGACATATTGGATCACATAATAAATCTAACTCAATTATCATAGAAACTAAACCTATTATACTAACAATAAGCAATATGTCTAACTCTATTGCAGACCAATAGAAAATATACCTATGATACTTTTAATATATTAAGTCAATCTTAAAAATTGGTATCCTGTCTTTACAATCCATAGACCTATTGCATCATATAATAGATTTGACTCTATCGTAGAGCAATAGAAAGTAGATCAAGAACAGTTATAACATTTTAAATCAATCTTAAAAATTAGTACCCAGTCTTTTCAATCTTTGGATATATTGGACCATGTAATAGGTTTAACTATATTATAGACCAATAAAAAGTAGACCTAGGATACTTGTAATATATAAAGTCAACTATAAAAACTGTGTGTAATAGATCTAACCCATTGTAGACTAATAGAAAGTAAACCTAGGACACTTATAATATATTGTAATCCTATTTCTACAATTCCTAGCCCAATTGGCACACGTAATAGGTCCATCTCTATTCTCATACAAAGTAGACATAGGAGACTTATAACATTTTAAGTCAATGATAAAAATTGTGATCCTGTCTCTTCGATTCTCATACCTATCACACTACAATCAATCAGACCAGCATTCCTTTTCCAACTGGCAACGACTACCAGCAACACACAGTACAAACTTGGTGGATGCTCTTAAGGTAAGATCGATAGGAAGGCTGACGTGATCTCGCTCTTGTTTGAAAAATCTCTAGTGGAGTGCAAACGCGAATCACCATCGGGGATATCTATCCTCGATGCTGGCTCCAGGCTTGCTCGCCTTGATACCATCGATTTTGGGGGATTTGAATATTCGTCAAAGGCAGAGCTAGGAGGTGAGGTCCCGTTAGACAGTCGGCGGGGATGTCGAGTTCATGATGCGGCAATTTCTATTGAGGAACCGAACGAAATGTCAGAGACGCATCTGCTTTGGGGAAAGGATCATTTTTCTTCGAAAAACGACTCTCCTTAAATGCTTTCGCGGTGCTTATTCTTCTTTATCCTCCTTAACAAGCTTTCTTCCTTTCTTATATACTGGGTGATACCTTTTTTAACAATTCGACGATAATTTAACTTGTATTCCTGCTTCGTGATTTATACTTGTATGTATGCTTGAAAAATCAAATTTTTTAATTCTGGTATTAATATTGATATTATATATTTATTCAGGGGTGTAAGAAATTGTGGGAAGAGACATAAGTGTGCTAGGTAATATGAAAAAAGTAAGAGTATTTTACTGGGCATCAAAAAATAAAAAGTTTTAAAAATATATTAAAATTATAGTGAATTATAGTGAAGTTTGTACTTTTTAAGATACACGTGTTAAAATTAAAATTAAGATGAAGATATTTTTGCCATTTATATGTATACTGCATTTACGTATACATTCCAGATTCATAATTTTCTAATACTCATTAAAACAATTTCGTCACGGAAATCTCTTAAACATTGCATACTTTGTTTATCACAAAAGAAGAAAAAAATATGTACTGACCATTTCAAGTACTATTATACAGTGTAAAACTATTAAATTTAATTTCTCAAATTATTTTCAATGTATAACTTCATTGTACTAAATAAAATTATAAATTCTTCGTGTACGCCATTTTTATTTTTTCCGTTCCTTTATCATTTTGAAATATTTCTATTTTTATACAGGAAAACAAAATTTTTCGATTTATAGGCCAATTTTCTACTTTTTTGAATGATGCAAAATAACAGAGTACTCAGGATTTAATTATAATAATTTAGTATAGTCATTTAACGAATCTTATTTTCCAAAGTATTTTACGTATCGATCAGGAAGTAAGTATATTAATAAAGGTTATGTCATTTGAATTACTTAAGAAAATTAATTTATATATTTCTTATATTATTTATTTATATAATAAATATCAATTGTTTATATTTGTTATATTATATTTCATTTCCTCAATTCATTTAAAATATGGAGTTGAACGATATATTTTTTAAATTAAAAATGAAGACCAGACACTTGTTGCTCCATTTGGTGAAAATTCCCTTATCCGAATACTTTTGTCTCCCTATTAGTTGAAATAATAGGTGTTCTACTATACTCAGTTTTATTATACAGTATATAATACATGCCTGACATAGTATACATCATACAACTTCTAACATTTCTTAGTATGCGAAGTTTCAAAATTATTAAAATTATTCTCCCACTTAGCAGTGTATATCCTCCATTTATTTATTTGTTTATGCCAGAGATGCTCATTTCTTCATTTTTATTAACAAATATATCTATTATATATTAACAAATATATCTTGATAAAATATTATTAAATCCTGATAGGTTAACAAAAGATATTTCAAATAAAATTCCTTTTTCAAAAAATCTTTTTTTCATATTCGCATACAAATTGCAGGAAAAATATATTTTTAAAATAAAATAATTTTTAAAATAATTTAAAATTTAATTCAAGGTGATAGAAGTAATACTAAATGAACGAGTATAGTTACATCTAGTAACTATATAAGATAATAGAAATAACTGAGAACTGAATGAATGGTATGACGAAGGTCATGAAAGTAATCAGTGCAAGCGTTCAAACTGCATTCTACCTCTAGGAGTTCTGCATGTACTAGTGGCCAACTCGTGGCGTGTACTTCGAATACAAGTTTAATTATTTTAAGATTAGGATTCTCTCGACCAATTGAACTAATATTACTAAGGAAATATTGCAAGTTACGAATTACGAGCTGCTAATGCTGATAAATTTCCTTGAGTGGTATAATAAACCAGTGAGATAATAATTTGGGCAATGAAGCGAATAAATTCCTATTTAATTACAGGTCGATTCGTTATCCTGTTTTACATTAAATAGCAAAGTCATAAGTGATGGAAAATTATGAAGTTGTAATAGGGAAAAGATTTAAATCTGTTTAGTGTTGTGAAATTTTTAAGTTGTAATATTATAAATTTGAAAAATTACAAAATTACATATTCTGAATTCTAAAGTTCTAATATTGTAAAACTGTAATTTACCATATTATACAATTTTTAAATTACAATATTAGAAAATTCTATAATTAGAAAATTATATATCTGTAAAAGAAAATTACAAATTTAAAAATTACAAAATTAGAAATTTATAAAATTGCAAAATTACATATTCTGAATTGTAAAGGTCTAATATTGCAAAACTATAGGCTACAATATTATGCAATTTATAAATTGAAATATTAGAAAATTGTACAATTAAAAAATTATAAATTTGTAAAATTAGAAAATTATAACTCTGTAAAATTGCAAAATTAGAAATTCTGAATTGTAAAGGTTTAATATTGCAAAACTGTAGGCTACAATATTGTACAATTTGTAAATTATAATATTAGATAATTGTAAAATTAAAAAATTACAAATTTAAAAAATTGCAAATTTACAAATTCTTAATTATAAATTTCTAATATTGCAAAACTATAAGCTGCAATATTGCACAATCTGTAAGTTGTAATATTAAAAACTTGTAAATTTTTAAAAGTGCAAACCTTTCAATTTGCAAAATTGTAAATTAATTCTGTTGCCAAGCTGTAAAACTATAACATCAGGAATTTGAGAAATTATAAAATTTCAAACTTACACACTTGTAAAATTGAAAATTTGTAAAATTGTGAAGTTGTAATATCCTCATTTTATAAATATATAATATCGTAAAATTTTTAAACTGCGATATTAGGAAGTTGCAATCTTGCAAAAATTGCAAATTTGTAAAGTTGCCAATTTTGAGATTTTTTAAACCAAAAAATTCTAACATTTAGTGGTTTCTAAGTAAAGTGGAAAAATTAAAAAATTACAGAATTATAATCATGAAGCTAAAAACTGTGATATGCCAAAATTATGAGATTCATTTATGCACAAAAAATTCATAATTAAAAATTGTTAACACACAAATTTTGAAAAAATCATTACTTAATAAATTATTATACATGATTATTATACATAATGTCTTACATACAGTGATCATTTCTATTTAAAATTCCAGAACAGGAAAAAATTAAAATAATATGGAACACTATCTAAAAAGTTCAACAAATATAACTCCATTTATACAAACATATATATTCTATATAACGGGTAACATATATAACGGGTGTCTCAAAATTCATGCAACAAGTAATTTTGATAGAAAGCACGGATTTTTAATTAAAAATTGCAAATAATATTCAACAATAAACACGTGTAGTTCTTTCCATTTCTAATAATCCTGAACTGTCAGCTGTCACTCTGTCTTCTTCCTTTCGTTGGCAAAACTTCGTCACACAAATATCTCAAAATTCAAATCCTGCGTGAATTTTGGGGCACATAACCTCTTTTCAACACATTTATTTTCAATTTTATATTCACCATTTTATCTTCTACAATTCTACCTCTGAATTTACAATTAGCAAAATCGAAAACACAAAAATACCAAATTTCAGCTGGATAAAATAATTTTTTAATACGTTTCTCCATTTTTCATCCTAAATATAAAATTATCATATTCGAAAACACAACGAAATTAAAACACTACTGCAAAAGCCCACTAAAAATGACTCATTTTTCCCATAAACAGAAAATATGGGAACCAAAGACTAAACAGGTCCTTCAGCAGACATCAATAAACCTTCACCCGAAACATCTTTTCAACTATCATCCCCGGCTCCAGTATCGTAGCAACCAATCCCCAGGCCACCCCTATATACCAACAGCCTGAGCCCCCATAAGCCCAACATTATAATAAAACCTTCCCTAAAAACCATCGTAATAATCCCCATAAAACTAACCGTTAATAAGAATGCCATAAGGATGCCATAAGGATCGAGGACATAATGAGATCAATTAATTCCTAATATAAAACCGATCGATTTCTCCTCGCCTAATCCCTTCTCTGCAGCACATCTAGCCCCGTTCCATCCGCTTTCTCGTATTCCACGCAGCGGAGAGCATTAATTCCGACGACCGAGTTTGTTTCACGGTATTTTCCGAGAAGTAACACGAAGGGTGGGAATGATCGAAAGGAGAAAATTGCGAAATGTCGAGGATGATTGATTATTTTTCCTTCGGTTATCCGCCAGCAGTTGGGACCAAGGAGAACAGGCTGAGGCTTGGCCTGGTGTATTATTATTCGAGCGTGGGCGAGAAAGAAAACGTCTGGATAAATATACGTATAAAATGATAACGACGATATCTCCCAGAGGGAGACAGTAGCGAGTTGTAATATCCGTTGTCAAGAGACCGAAGTTAATTGCGATATCATTATGAAAATCGACGACGTGTAACGCCTGTCCCAGTTACGTTCGACACGAAAACCCCCGTACAATGTCCGCGCCACGTTTGACCGAGTTAACCCAAGGAAGATAAACGCGTGTCTTTATGAAAAATACTTCTTCGAGATCGATGTTACCATTAAAGTAATCAGGTCTTTTAACCGAGCTGTAAACTCGCCTGGGTGTAGCCTACATCCCTGTGCAGGTGTGCGAGTCTCTCGGGAGCGAGATGCTAACGACTGTCCCAGTTCACCTTCTTCCATCCAGATATTTCACGAGATACCGATGCACGTTGCAGTCGGGTGTTTTGGGTAGTTGGAAAGACAGGTAGACTTCGTGCACAGCTCGTACACGTCGTCGTTGAGGTGACATGGTTTAGACCCTCGTGGCTAGGCTTGTAAATAGAATTATTCGTATTATGCGTTCGAGAACAGATGGTACAGTGTGCATCCTGACGACTTCAGATCGCTATTGGCCAAAGAGTGACTGTTCACACTCAAATACGATCCCTAGATATATGAGTACCTCGGCCAAACTGATGATTTCCACCGAACGCACATATGCGGCGCTCGTCCCAAAAGGGCTGTGTCCGAATGACTGGAAGATCGGAACGTGGCGTATCGTTGTTGCACATCGTTGTAAAACTTTCTGTTTATTATTTCGATTGATCGCAAGCACGCGACCCTTCTTCGATAAGATTAGGCGACGGCACTTGGGATTCGGGGCCCGCGGGAAGTCAGCACAGGTCCACGTGCGTGGTACCCTGTCACTTCGATGAGCTACGGAGCCATAAACGGATGTTTTCCAGACGCGCACATTTTCGACAAGATCCTGAGAAAAAGGGTTCCTACACCACTGTCCTCGGTTGAGGGACTTTTCCTCTTTTTAAGGTGACTTTGGTACCCTTGGTCCCATTTAACACGTTAAGAACCCAGCCCATTTTGTTTGCTATTCTGTACAGGCCCAGACTCGGACGTCAAGTGGGCTACCGCTGACGAGCGAAGTGTTAATAAAATTCGGAAATA
Source organism: Eufriesea mexicana (assembly GCF_001483705.2). Classification (NCBI taxonomy): domain Eukaryota; kingdom Metazoa; phylum Arthropoda; class Insecta; order Hymenoptera; family Apidae; genus Eufriesea; species Eufriesea mexicana. The sequence goes on from NW_016910162.1 coordinate 1,538,188, forward strand.
CTGTAACAATTGTTATAACAGGAATTTCCAAATGTTAGGTCCAAAGATGGCGAAGAATTTAACACCAAAAGTTAGCACCTTTTGATCCTAGTCTGAGCCAGTCGTTGAGGACTAGGGAGTACTAGGGACTAGCACTGGTCCTTAGGGACAGGCGTGGCATTTAACGTGTTAAACCACTCATTCTGTCTTCTTTCATACCCAGGCTCTCTTTCCCAATCATGCTCCTTCCAACAAAACCTCGGTGGACTAGGTACTTACCTAACCTAACCTAACCTAACCTAACCTAACCTAACCTAACCTAACCTAACCACTCTGGACACATCCCTAAATTTTCACTAGACTCTATCATAAACATTCTTTGCAGTCTATTCTCTTGCACGCGGTCACTTTCGTTCTAACCTAAACACTCTTGATATTCTTTCAGTGCCATATTTATTCCAATCCTATGTATATATGCGCCCGCTGTTGCGGCCCTAGGACCGCACGTCTCAAGTTAAGTGATGGACTGTTTTATGTCCTATTGCCAGCATCGCTATGAAGGAAAATCGCGTTTGAGCAATCAGGGAACCATTAGCTTTTTAGCAAACTCCCAATTTTCCTCAGTTCGAAGAGTCAGTCATTCCTACATCTTTCAGCTCTCACGTTGTCTGACTATCTAACGTTCGAGTATCCTCAATTTTGACGTGAAACGTTGCTCCTGTGACGCATTCCCAGATATACAGCCAAGGGCCTCAGACCCTTGACACAGCTCAAGTGAATCTCCCAAACTTGGACATTACAAGACAGCCACCCCCAAGACCCATGGGAGTTCACCCACATCAGTACCTAATCTATCATTAAATTTCTAATAAAACGTTAGTTATTTATTTCTAGTTATTTCTAGTAAAACGTTGACGCAGTCAGTGTTCGACTCGGTCGCAGTCTAGCGTTTGACATATTCTAGCTATTCTTCTTGCTCGTGATCATTGAACTGGTTGCCTAATATTTATTTGGTAGACAACGTTAACGAAGCGTGGATTTACAATTCGTCAGACTTCATCGAAGAATTCAAACGCGATGCAACAGTGATGAAGATCATCGGAGTGAGATAGAATATGACAGCATCAGCGTTAGTTTTCTGTTTCTTAATAGCTTGAAAGATTACGCCAATGCTGCTGTGAAGCAACCTCTTTCTCATGACACATCAACAATCTGTAATCATCCATCGTACAATCATATCCCGAAACCTCACTATGAGACGGTTTCTTATCATACTTATCAGATGATGCACTCACCAACGATCTGTCAACATCCATACTTCAAAACTCCACCAACAAATTTCAAAATGTATATAAACCCAACACCATTCGATAAAATACAGTAGCTCAGTCAGTCAAACCAATACGTATATTTAACCTGTTTCTTCCAGACCTGGCACAGGTTAAGAAATATACGTAGTCCTTGTAACTCGGTCTTTCCAAGAGTACTTCGGAATAATTTCACAAGAACAGTTTATTCTCAGCGAAACGAATCCGTACCAAGATGGCAGTAGATTCAACGTCTCTTATTTTATCAGTGTCCGGAAAATAGTCCTGATCAGTGTCTTGTCATATGACATATTCTATTTGACTCAGTCTTGCTATGTCCTGCCAATTATTTTCGTCACCGTTTTCAGTCAATAACGATCACTGCCTGTGATCAAGGGAGTGTCAGTCAGCTGTGCGGATGTAAACACGCTGTGCCATCTATAGCGATCATTATTCTCACCCTTGCCACTAGATGGATTCCGACTTCGAGGACTTTCTCGCAAGTTCCCGAGAAAACCTCTAATTTCTATACATATAATTTCCCAACCTTCCAATAGTGTTCCAGTCTAAGACAGGACCTGCTAGGACAGCTTTACTGATGAGTCCACCAGCAGGACCTGGACATCCCTTCCTTTACCTACCATCCCTTCTAGCTAAGTACGTCGCCACACGGAGGATACCTGCGACCAGCCGACTTCAAATGACGTGGAAGAGGATCCCCACACGTCTATTCTTGAACTCACAGTACCAGGTCAACAGACGACGTTCTCGAGACGTCGTGTATTTATTATTCGAAAGAACACTTGGAGAACGATTTAAAAAGGTGAGAGATAGTGTTGCTGATGTCGGAGGTGAAAGTTTGACAGCTGGAAGAAGCGTAATTGGAATAACAGGTTCGCATTGACTAGTATGGTTGTAAAGGCTCGCGAATTTGTCTTACCGAAGTGTCACGTGACTGCTTAGGAGATTGATCTGGCCTGAAGAATAGGGACATTATTCCGATGAACTGGACGTCACTTGTTTGACTCCTGACTCTCAATTTGTCTTTCAGAGGACCATCAACCAGGCACCGTCAGAGGGAAGGGGTTACACGCTTTCAATACACCAGAATACGTCTGATTGCGTGGGGTCCTGTTCGCTTTTTGATTAATACAGTGTATACAACTTCAGATTTATAAATTGAACTGGGGAACTGTCAAACTGAGGACTAAACGAATTTGAGGATCGAACTGTAATGTTTGCACATGGATTAATTTCTAGAATAAGACTGGATCGTGTATCTGATGCACAGATTCATTATATATGAACTATTAAGTCTGAGGTCAAGGTAGGCTGAAAATTAGAGTATAGCTCGTGAGAAATTAATTGTTAGACCAAGTTAGACAGATTTTTGACACCTGTCCCGATATTTCCGAGATACTGACAGTGGAAAGTTTCATCCTCAGTTTTAAACTTCGTTTCAATCGTGAAGACTAGCGGGCTTAGACCCAAGGTAGAATGAAGGAGTACTAAGCTGTGGACTTATGAGAAGTTAATAACTGAGGAGTTATGAGAAGACTAGGTTACACATTTTCGACACCTGTTCTACACTTTTCTAGATGCTGACAGTGAAAACCTCCATCCTCAGTTTTATACTTCACCTCAAACTATAGTTATATTGCAGGCTGAAGGAGGCTAAGAGGAACATTTTTAGTACCTAGGTTTTGGAATTGTAGTGTATTGACTAAAAATAGTTCTAGAAGACCCGTTACTGTCTTTTAACAACCAAATTTTAAATGCTGAGCAGTTCGACGTCCAATATTTTCTATGTTTATCGTGTATCGTTGCTAAACTTAATTATTGCCTCGGATCATTGGTCACGAAGACTCTTTCAAAAGCCTAATTTAGGGAAACTAGGCTTCGACACCTAAGACTTCACTGACAATATCCTTGGCTTCCCTGTCATAAACTGAGAATGACGCAACAACGGTCACCGAGATGGTGATCATCTCAGAACCTCACTACCTATCTCTGCATGAAGGAAGATTACTTCTCCTTCAAGAGGTCGCCGATTCCCAAGCCAAGGACACATTCTTGACCTGCCAATCACGACGACACTCGTCTTTTGACTGTACTTTAAAACCTCGTGCCTTGGAAGAGCAAGTGAAAGTTGGAAAGTTGAGAGTAGAGAGTTGACACTTGTAAGAGTTGTCAACGAATCAAATCAGAATTGCATTAGCATTATGTAATATAAGTGACAGAATCAGATTAGTCCTAGAATTCTAACAAGCAATAGCTCATTCCTCTACTTCCAATCATATTATTTATGGTAATCAGACACAGAATTGCCTCTGTACATGTGTGTCACTTCCCCATTACCATCCTCTCTTTACGGACTTCACGCAACCATGAACACTAATAAGCTTGAACCCAAGATGAAACGAAGGACTTCTAGCTGGTGAAGCTATGAGAAGCTGATTGACCTAAGAAGAACAGGATTTCCAAAGTATTGACTCTGAAATCTCCTATCATGAACCTGGCACACAAGGTTCTATCCGTGGACACCAACGCGAATAAAGGACAGCGAGAACAAGCAGAATCTCAATCAAACAAACGTAGAACTCGATCATCAGAGGGATTGAAGTCAAACTGGACATAGAACTCCATCATAGAACTCGCTAGACCTAACACACTGGAATTCCATGTCAGTCATGTCATACTTAGGACCCAATCTATAGGCACCTGAAAAAGGTAATCAGTATAGCAACTCACACCGCGAATGTAAAAATAATACAACAATTACGTAGAACAGGAATAAGTACGGCTCTGAAAGAATGTCAAGAGTGTTTGGACTGAACGAAAGTGACCGCGTGCAAGAGGATCGAATGTAAGGGATGTTTATGACAGAGTCGAATGCGATAAACGAGTAAAAATTTATGAACGCATCTGAGTGTTTAGGATACCTGATCCACCGATTGAGAAAGAGAACACGAGTATGAAAGAAGACAGAGTGCAAGGCTTAACACTAGGTTTACGGACGCTATCTGTATACCTATTTCTAAGGACAGCTGTCAAATTGACAGGTAAAGGGAACCACGTGCCTTTTCTTTTAACGATTAGTTTAATTTAACCACTTGATTTAACTTTCGGTTGCCGTGCCGTAAGGCGTTACATTGACGTGGTATACACGTCGCCGGCAGCTTTGGAACAAAAGCATCTCGACGTGCGTGACACGTCTTTATAGCGCAAGTGGTTAAAAACAATTATACATTATATTAACACTCTTAACCACTTGCGCTAGAAAGACGTGTCACGCACGTCGTAATGCTTTTCTCGCAGAATCGCCAACGACGTGGTATACACGTCGTCAAGCAATTGTCACAGAAACACTGGACCGTTTTAGCACACGCGTCTGTAAGTTTATAGGTAGCGCAATTGGTTAATATAAGTTAACTAAATCTGTTACCATCGTATAATTGGTGCAACCCTTCCGTCAAATTGACGTGTTCCGTAAATCTAGTGCTAAAAAAGAGTACAAGGACGCGGAATAGTCAGTGTGTGTTTTAGAGCCAGTCATAAAGCTTATTAACCCTTTGCACTCGAGAGGCGAGTCTCAGTCACCATTTAATTAGATTCTAGAGATCGATGTTAATTAATACATCAAATTTAAAATCACCCAACGATTTGTGCAATGTCGAAGTAAAATAGTTCTACGTCTTAATTTGCATGCGATTTCCTATTTACTATTTTAAAAATATCCCCGACTTTGTGACAGAAAGTCTTCGAATTACTATGTTTCTAACGATAAAATCGAGTGCAAAGGGTTAAGAGATAGGGAATGAGAGTTATTAACACTAGAACTAGCAACCCAGTCCAAATGACTGGTTCCAGAATTTTCCTTTTTGCAATCACCGAACACATACACCTGCTTTAAGAATAAAATTGGTACCAACTCGTATTAGGAAAGAACAGTAATCAGTATATTCATTCATATTCATCATACAGGCTGAAATTACTATAATCTGTGCACGTTATAGTTAGGTGCCCACTAAAGATCGGTAGTTCTAGTGTTAATGCTTAGAATAAGTTCTACTTTAGAATAAATCATTTTTATATTTACATCACAGATTATTCTGTTGCCTACCCAACATTCCCACAGTTATGTCAGTTTTGAGTATTATATCGCTTCGAGTATTCATCTATACTCTATTTAGCCTACGTGCAGGGAGATGTAATGGGCTATTAAATTTGACCTGTCAAGCTGTTATAAATATTATAATCACTTCTGAATAGCTCGATGTATCAGAAATAACATAATCACCATGTCAATAACTCCATTTCGAATTACATGCCTTTCACTATTCGGACCATGCGTCGGAAGACGTAGACTGTTCAGCTAATTACGTAGCTATATAAAGCTGTTATGAATAGTACACGCAATTATAAATGTTTCAATAGATCAGAAATAGCACAGTCGTTACGCTGATACCTCCATTTTGAGCATTAACCCTTTCAGTATTTAATCCACGTGTCGGATAGTGTAGCCTGTTGAATTTGCAACGCTCGGCAATTAGGAATATCGAGCAATGAAGATAGGGAAAATAATTCTGATAAATCTAGTTAGTTAACAAATTGCAGGCAATTATATGTATAAACTTGGAGGATACGAGCTTCAGTAGTTGGAGTGGGGAGAACGATGTGAATATATATGTAGGATTTTTGGTTAAATTATCCTATGCAGACAGAGTTCTGAGCGTCTAATAAACAACAACTCTCTTTTCTGAGAGGAGCCTTTGGATGGTGTCACCCTGCATAGGGATCTATGTTTGCTTCGAGGAACTATCAAGCTTATCAGTTTTCGAAGTAGGACTGACAAGGAGAGTGCAAATCCTTGGAGTCACCGATTTAATTGAAACTTTGTAGGTTTGTAGATCTCGTCATGCAATTCAAGAATATATATCATTATAGTTCCCACTACTCGATAGTTTTTGAGATATTGGGTCGTCATAGGGCCTATGAAAACCTGGCTGAAGGGTTCAACGAGATACTTTTTGACAACCCACCGTCTGCATCACGCACCTCAGAAGACTCAGGCCTCCGCGCATTTGTACCTCAAGGAAATAAAGTACAACAAAAGTTAAAAGTTCAATTTTTTAAATCCAATCCTTACTATACTTTTTACAACAAAACAGGTTTTATTTAACTAAAATATTACACTAAGTTTCTCACACGATGCTCTATCCACTACGTCTCTGCCACACACACTCAGCCTTCTGCCTACTCTGCCTTCTTCTCTACCTTCTTCTGACTTCCTCTTACTACCTCGAGCCCTTGCATCCTTACTCAAAGCCAAAACTATCTCTTTTCATACACAGGCTCTCCTTCTCAATCATTCGACATAGTCACAGACATCCCGACAAAAGGATTTGTCGCTATCGTTTGTTCTTTCGCCCTGAACACCTGAGTCGGACCCGATGCCACCGTTCGCTATCCCTCGCTTTTTGAAAAGTCGCCCAAACGTTTCCATGCACTCCCTTAGAAGTAAGACCGCACACCCATTCGCCCCGCTATTATTACAGCATTTGGGGTTGGCGAATTAATTTTTATACATGATATTATGGACAAATACGCATATCTAAATATATTAAAATAAAATTTATTCAAAAGTGCGGAAAAATTAAATCTCCCGCGGAATTTCTATTTCCAATAAGACCGCGATCCAAAGCACACCGCTTACATCGTACGCCATTGGATCATTTATAATACTTCTCATTCCCTATATACACCACCCCAGAGTCCAGACATGAATCCTATCGAACATGTCTGGAATGAATTGGAAAAAAGGATTCGAAAACATCGTATAACAAGCAAAGCAGACTCGAAGAATGTTCTTTTACAAGAATGGAATAAAATCGAGCCGGATTTTACAAAAAAGTTAGTTGATTCAATGCCCAAACGATTAAACGAAGTTCTTAAAAGGAAAGGAGGGCCAACTAAATATTAATATTTAATTTCAAGTCATTTTTAAACGTTTTTATTCGAGTGTGCCAATACTTTTGTCCACCCATAAAATGTTCGATAAATACATTTTTGTTATTGTTTCGTGAATCAATGTATTTATTTTATTACTTCTACTATGTAATAAACTAGAATAGATAATAAATGAATATGTCAAAAGGTTTTTCCTTCAAATCAATTTGTTTAGTAGTTATAAGCACTTGTACCACATCAACCATGCTGTGCCAATACTTTTGTCTGGCACTGTATATGAAGATTTTTGGCAATAAATCAGTACTCAGTCCTCAGTCCATGTTAGTTGAGTCAATTACGTTAGTTGCGAATAGAACAAGGTATATAGAGTTTGTACAATAAGTACCAAATTGTTAGTAATAAGTATTACAGTAATATAGATAAAAATACAGTGTCATTTAATTCCAATATAAATAAATAAAGAACTATACCTAAAATCCTCAAGAGACAATTTCCCAAATTATGCTGAAGTGAAAATTATTTTGTCTTTGTTTATAAAGGAAACAGAATAATTATCATTTAATTAATGAGAAAATTCGATTTACTTTTGTAATGGAGAGATTCTTGAAAGCAAAAATTTTAGTTTAAAAAGGAAAATTATAAATTTTGTTATATAATTATATATAATAATTATTTAATTAGCGAGAAAATTGGATTTACTTTTACAATGGAGAGATTCTTGGAAGCAAAAATTTTATTTCAAAAAGGAAAATTATAAATTTTTATGAATTTATTTATATAATAATCTTATTCAATTTTTCATACCCAGTGTGAGTGTGAATCAGTGAAAAGGGAAATCAATTAATCATATTGGAGATTATTAATGTTTCTATAGTAAAATTACGAAAACAAAACGAAACAAAGAAATTTAATTTGGAACACGAAGTAGGAATTTATTTTGAATTAAATTTGAAATGAAAAAGAATTTTTGTAAATAATCAATCGAATGTTAGGGGATTGAAATTTTTTTAAATTCAAGAAGTCGAGTTGGTCATTTTAGTTTGTAATTTAATTATAAAGATATTCGGAAGGATGATAGAGCTCAGGTCAATTGATGCTCTTCATGCAAGGTTAGTATAACACACTGTACAAATTATGATAACGACGTGATACATGATGATGCCGGTAAATCGAACTAATTTCTCGAAATTAGCAAATTGAATTACAAGTATCGTGCATGTAGTGCATGCAGCAGTAAATCGCATAACATCGAAACTAGTAGTATATACGCGTTATACTTTCGATTAATGATTGTAGGAAGCGATGCATACCCTAATTTCAATTTACGAATATAAACTTTCCATGTTGTAATTTTCCTTGCTTCCGAGATGTATTAATTGAAACATTTAGTTTACGCCGATATTACGTGCTCACACGTGTACAGCAAGTATATAATTTAGGAATAATAATTTAGAAACGATCTTCAATAAAGTTAGAAAATCACTTAGTTGATTAGTTAATCACTTAGTTAATCATTTATATTTCTATGTGTATTTGATTTCATATATTATTTTACTAATGGCAAGAAAATATTAATATCACATGTCAGTATGAATATAATGTTTTGAATTACTATGTATTTCAGGGAATTTAAAAATTAAAAAAGGAGTCAGCTAAGAATTTTGTTATCTTGAATAATTGTTCAGTGAAATTTAGTTATTAGAAATGAATAAAAATGGGGTTGTTAGAAATTATAAGAAATTTTGTTACTATAATAGTTATTGAAAATTTAGTTACTGTAATAATTTTTATAAAATATAGTTACAATAATAATTATTAAAAATTTCGTTTAAAGAGGAAATCCTCTTTTTTTGTATTTTATCTTATATTATTATACTAATGGCAAGAAAATATTAATATCACATGTCAGTATGTATATAATGTTTTGAATGACTATATATTTCAAGGAATTTGAAAATTAAAAAAGAAGACAGCAAAGAATCTTCTTTTGAATTATTGCTTAGTGGAATTTAATTATCAGAAATTATTAAAAATTTAATAATTATAAATGATTAAAAATGTGATCATTAGAAATAATAACAAATTTCGGTACTATAATAATAATTCAAAATTTACTTGTAACAAAAAATCCCTTTCCCTTGTATATTTGATCTCATATTATTATACTCATAAAGAGAAAATATTAATGTCACATATCAATGTGTATATAACATTTTGAATGACTATTTTAGGGAATTTAAAAATTAAAAAGAGTCCCGTTATTTTGAATAATTGTTTAATTGAATTTAGTTCTTAGAAATTATTGAAAATTTAGTAATTAGAAATTATTGAAAATTTCGATACTATAATAATGATTGAAAATTTAATTATAAGAGAAATTCACTTAGTTGAGTATATTTCTCTGTGTATTTGACCTCATATATTATTATAATGATGCAAAGCAAATGTTCATATCAAATATCAATGTATATGCACAGTTTCGAATCACTATACTATACTTCAGACAATTTAAAAATTTTTAAATATTTAATAAAAAAATTCTATTAAAGAAAGACAGTTAGCCAAGAATTTTGTTATTTTAAATAATTGCTTGGTTAAAAGTTACAATCCAGTCGAGGGAAATTGCCAGTGTTAACTATAGCATTGGATTTAAATAGCAATAATAATTTAAATTTTAATCTCCATTTAAAACAATCACAGAAATTCTTGAAATTACTTATTAGAATTATTGTAATTTTAATTTCAAGTTCTAGCTGCTAGAATTGTGAGATTCGATGCTCCTGCTAATAGCATAAATTGTAGCATTGAATGTAGCATTAAATTCAAATTGTAATAATAATTTTAATCTTCGTTCAAATTCAAGACAATTATTAAAATGCCTCATTAAAATAATTTCAATTTTCATTTCAAATTCTAATTACTAAAATTACCAGAGTCTTAGGTATCACTGGAAAAGCGATAATAAATTTTTGCTCGGTAATGTAGATAAAAATAATATCATTACAATGCACATAAAATTCATCTCAATGTTCATTATTTACTCTGAAAAATTAAACAAATTATACAATTACATGTGAAAAGATGATTCAGAAATTTTTGAGAAAACAAATGTTAAGTTACAAAGATTCTTCTAAATTATATTATCTATAAAGAAAAATATTTGAATCTATTGTATGAGCTACTAATAACGAAAATAACTTGGGAATTGATTTTAAACTTTTGGCCTGCAGTGTATGTCAATGCTCACTGAAGACGTCCAATACTCTAGATAGTCTGGTACCCACGAGACGACTTAAAATATCAGAGACCAGATTGAGAACTGGCGATTTCCTTTCGCTTGAAAAGAAAGATACGGGCAATATGCGCCATTTGCAACATGACAAACGCATTTAAATATTAAAATTTATTACTAAATAGTTATTATATTATACATTTATATTTATAACTAAATATAAATATTAAAAGTATTGTAATTAAAATTGTAATTAATTGCAAAAGTATTACATTTGCAACATAATAAACGCAATTAAATATTAAAATTTATTACTAAATAGTTATTATATTATACATTTATATTTATAACTAAATATAAATATTAAAAGTATTGTAATTAAAATTGTAATTAATTGCAAAAGTATTACATTTGCAACATAATAAACGCAATTAAATATTAAAATTTATTACTAAATAGTTATTATATTATACATTTATATTTATAACTAAATATAAATATTAAAAGTATTGTAATTAAAATTGTAATTAATTGCAAAAGTATTACATTTGCAACATAATAAACGCAATTAAATATTAAAATTTATTACTAAATAGTTATTATATTATACATTTATATTTATAACTAAATATAAATATTAAAAGTATTGTAATTAAAATTGTAATTAATTGCAAAAGTATTACATTTGCAACATAATAAACGCAATTAAATATTAAAATTTATTACTAAATAGTTATTATATTATACATTTATATTTATAACTAAATATAAATATTAAAAGTATTGTAATTAAAATTGTAATTAATTGCAAAAGTATTACATTTGCAACATAATAAACGCAATTAAATATTAAAATTTATTACTAAATAGTTATTATATTATACATTTATATTTATAACTAAATATAAATATTAAAAGTATTGTAATTAAAATTGTAATTAATTGCAAAAGTATTACATTTGCAACATAATAAACGCAATTAAATATTAAAATTTATTACTAAATAGTTATTATATTATACATTTATATTTATAACTAAATATAAATATTAAAAGTATTGTAATTAAAATTGTAATTAATTGCAAAAGTATTACATTTGCAACATAATAAACGCAATTAAATATTAAAATTTATTACTAAATAGTTATTATATTATACATTTATATTTATAACTAAATATAAATATTAAAAGTATTGTAATTAAAATTGTAATTAATTGCAAAAGTATTACATTTGCAACATAATAAACGCAATTAAATATTAAAATTTATTACTAAATAGTTATTATATTATACATTTATATTTATAACTAAATATAAATATTAAAAGTATTGTAATTAAAATTGTAATTAATTGCAAAAGTATTACATTTGCAACATAATAAACGCAATTAAATATTAAAATTTATTACTAAATAGTTATTATATTATACATTTATATTTATAACTAAATATAAATATTAAAAGTATTGTAATTAAAATTGTAATTAATTGCAAAAGTATTACATTTGCAACATAATAAACGCAATTAAATATTAAAATTTATTACTAAATAGTTATTATATTATACATTTATATTTATAACTAAATATAAATATTAAAAGTATTGTAATTAAAATTGTAATTAATTGCAAAAGTATTACATTTGCAACATAATAAACGCAATTAAATATTAAAATTTATTACTAAATAGTTATTATATTATACATTTATATTTATAACTAAATATAAATATTAAAAGTATTGTAATTAAAATTGTAATTAATTGCAAAAGTATTACATTTGCAACATAATAAACGCAATTAAATATTAAAATTTATTACTAAATAGTTATTATATTATACATTTATATTTATAACTAAATATAAATATTAAAAGTATTGTAATTAAAATTGTAATTAATTGCAAAAGTATTACATTTGCAACATAATAAACGCAATTAAATATTAAAATTTATTACTAAATAGTTATTATATTATACATTTATATTTATAACTAAATATAAATATTAAAAGTATTGTAATTAAAATTGTAATTAATTGCAAAAGTATTACATTTGCAACATAATAAACGCAATTAAATATTAAAATTTATTACTAAATAGTTATTATATTATACATTTATATTTATAACTAAATATAAATATTAAAAGTATTGTAATTAAAATTGTAATTAATTGCAAAAGTATTACATTTGCAACATAATAAACGCAATTAAATATTAAAATTTATTACTAAATAGTTATTATATTATACATTTATATTTATAACTAAATATAAATATTAAAAGTATTGTAATTAAAATTGTAATTAATTGCAAAAGTATTACATTTGCAACATAATAAACGCAATTAAATATTAAAATTTATTACTAAATAGTTATTATATTATACATTTATATTTATAACTAAATATAAATATTAAAAGTATTGTAATTAAAATTGTAATTAATTGCAAAAGTATTACATTTGCAACATAATAAACGCAATTAAATATTAAAATTTATTACTAAATAGTTATTATATTATACATTTATATTTATAACTAAATATAAATATTAAAAGTATTGTAATTAAAATTGTAATTAATTGCAAAAGTATTACATTTGCAACATAATAAACGCAATTAAATATTAAAATTTATTACTAAATAGTTATTATATTATACATTTATATTTATAACTAAATATAAATATTAAAAGTATTGTAATTAAAATTGTAATTAATTGCAAAAGTATTACATTTGCAACATAATAAACGCAATTAAATATTAAAATTTATTACTAAATAGTTATTATATTATACATTTATATTTATAACTAAATATAAATATTAAAAGTATTGTAATTAAAATTGTAATTAATTGCAAAAGTATTACATTTGCAACATAATAAACGCAATTAAATATTAAAATTTATTACTAAATAGTTATTATATTATACATTTATATTTATAACTAAATATAAATATTAAAAGTATTGTAATTAAAATTGTAATTAATTGCAAAAGTATTACATTTGCAACATAATAAACGCAATTAAATATTAAAATTTATTACTAAATAGTTATTATATTATACATTTATATTTATAACTAAATATAAATATTAAAAGTATTGTAATTAAAATTGTAATTAATTGTAAAAGTATTAAATGTAATTAGAAATTACAAAAATTAATTACTACGAACTTAATCAATGCAATTAGCGACTCTATTTATTGCTATATTCCCAAAAATAGTCCTATGTTATTGTATTATTGTATTACTACAATAAAATCCCTAAAACTAACTATTCCTAGTTGTGAAATAAAGCAAGCTAACTAACTATTCCTAGTTAGCTTGCTTTATTTCACAACTTAAATTTTATTAATACATAAATTAACTTAATCATTGCAATTCAAAATACGTGATAAAATCATTTCTTTTGAATTTTTTCTATTATTAAAATAGAAGATAGAAATAAATTCAAATCAATGACAATTTTAAATGAAGTAATGAGAAATTTAAAGTTAGGTTTGAATGCACTAAAATTCCTAGATCTGATATTCCTAGTTAGATTGCTTTACTCCCCGACATAAATTCTATCAATATGTGAATTAATGACTTCAGAAATAGAGTAAAAGGGGAAAAAGGAAATTCATCTCCGAATATTAATGATCGAACAGCTTTGTCAGCTAATAGGAGCTGTTAGATCCATCATCTGTTCCGCAGGTAATTGTCTTTGCCAAAGTGCCAGACACTTGATAATTCAGGGAGTCAAACCCTTCCAAATAATTTATGCCAAATATAGACATTTCCTAGAATTAATTGTTAGACAGGGTTTATGACATGGCAATAGTCAGGATTATTATCTTTGAGAATTCAGATCCAGTGTTTCCATACTCTGAATATCAATACTTATTACCAAATGGTAGTTGCAATTGTAATATCTCTATAAATATTTTTCCATAAACAACAAAATTTGTCTAACTGGTGAATTCAGTACGAATGCAAAAATTAATACATATTCAATAAACGTGAAAGATTGTAGAACAAAATAAAATATGACACACATACAAAATTGTTTAAAGGGATAGAAAAGTCAAAATGCAAAAGTTTGTTTGAAAAATAAAGAAAGATTATTCAACAAAATAGAAGACGACAAAGAATCTTTTTAATTCTCCAAGAAAACGAAGAATGTCAAAAGCAACATTTTTTTAAGGAAATAAAACAAAAACAGAAAACATAAAATATCAAAAATAGATGATAAAAAATCTTTTTCATTCTTTACAAAAACGAAGAATGTCAAAAGCAAATTGTTTTACAAGAAAATAAAAAATTCCAAAACGTGGAAGACTACTCAAAACAAAAACAAAGAACAAAAAATATCAAAAATAGAAGACGACAAGGAATCCTCTTAATTCTTTAAGAAAACGAAAAATGTTAAAAGAAAATTTTTTTACAAGAAAATAGAAAATTCCAAACATGGAAGACTGTTTGAAACAAAAACAAAGAAGAGAAAAATCAAAAATGGAAGACAACAAAGAATCCTTTTAATTTTAAAAAAAAATAAAGAATATCAAAAGCAAATTTTTTAATAAGAAAATAAAAAATTCCAAACATGGAGGACTACCTAAAACAAACAAACAAAAAGAAAAAGAAACAAAAAACAAAGAAAACAGAAAATATCAAATGCAATAAATTAAAAAAAAAAAAAAAGAAAAACAGGAAATATCAAATGCAATAAATTTAAAGGAAAAAAAATATTAAAGGCGTTCAATCACCTAATCGTCGAAGACCATAATCGACATAGCAAATCACTATTATCACAATTAACGCGCATATCCCTACCACGAAAGCCCAATTTTCATGAGTACAAATGAAAAAAAAGAGAAGAAAAATAAAAGAAAATTTGTCCTCCTTAATCATCGAAACGATCACCCGGCACACGCCTCTTTTCCCCGAAGTTTCCCCGTTTCCCCCGACCCCATCGTCCCATTTTTTTATTCCCCGAAATGCGGGCGTGAAACAAGCAGGGAACACGAATACGACGAGTGGTAGAAGCGTGAGCGAGCAACAGACGGCGACAGCGACGGCAGCGCCATAGGGAGCGAAAGGATCAGCTCGGTGGGGCAGAAGGAAATCCCCTTTCGGGAATTCCTTGTTCCCGACCTCGATCGATTTTTTCCCTCGCGAGCTACAACTCGCCGTACGCGTCTTTTGCCAGGAACAAAATCGAATCTTAAAGTGGTACATAGATATAGGCGGCGCACGAGATGAGGGACGACAATTGTTCGGCGAAAAGGAGGAGCTCGACGAATTCTCTACCATTGTTGGGGAAGATCGCCTCTCAATAAGACTTATCGTCCAGGGAACGATGCCGCGAAATTTGAATGCGAAGATTACGCTCTGCAATCGTCGATGGAGGCGAAGCATGTTGGCCGCCGGAGAATACATGAAGTAAAAGGTAAACGGTCATTGTATTAACGTCGTAACGCGATGATTTATTGCTGCTGTTGGAATCCGGGCGAGAAACGATAAGACAGATGGCGCTACTTGCTGATTTACGCGATATATTTCGGGTCTACGACTCCGGGATACATGACTGCACTGTACACTGTTGCTCATAACGCTCGGAAGCACGCGATCGCATGACCAATGGGAAAGGGAAGGGGTTTCGGGGAATCTCGCTGTTTCCAGTTTTAACGCCATTTCACTTTTGTTTTAATTAATTGTAGGAGGTATTCTTATAATTCGGGTTAAAAAAATCGATTTTTTTTTTTACGTTTTCTCGAAGTGCATGCTCTCGAAAATGTTCGGGTGAAAGGATTTGTCGGAATTCGTGAAATTAGCAAAGTTATGAGTGCTTAAAGTGCGGCGCATAGGCATTGTACAATGGGGAACCAAAACTTTAAACGCGTTTTTCTTGAAACTATATTTTTTGGCATGGATGATGGGATATTTCGAATTTCAGGTGACCGATTGACTCGAAATTTGGAAGAGATCTTCATAGGGTGTAGCTTTATTGCGTGAACCACGGATTTCAAAATCTGATGCTTTTTCTATTTTTGTTTATCATTTAAAGGATGAAAAACGCGAGGAAAATTGATATTTAAATTTCAAAATACTGCAATTTTTTCATTTTCGAAATTTTGTTGTTTTGGTGGTTCATGCTATAGCTGTATTTATACTAATTAAGAAGCTTTCTAGTTTTTCATTTCGGATAACCGGATGGTCCGGAATCCTGTCAGCCATTCGAGCCCGTTTTTAAAGACATGGCTCACCATAAGTAAGGGTAAACCCATATAATTTCTATAATTTTGGATAATTTCGTTTTAAAAAAATTGGACATATTCTTTAAATATTAATAAATCAAACAGCGAAAACTACGTATCAAAAAGTGTCCTAGTTTCCGTACAAAAGAATCCCAAAGAAGTCGATTTCTATTGACCGGGTTACAAGAATACTCCCTTAACCTCAAATTGGTAACGTACTTTTTTGCTATAGTATATGTAGTATATTTACTACATTCTATTTATTATGTGATTTTATCATAATAATTACACTATAATAATTTCTAAAATAAAATATATTTTTATTAATAATTAAAATAACATTTTTTTGAAATTTTAGTGTAAGTATAATAATTTGTCATGCATGACTATAATATACGATGTTAATTTGACGTCATATCAGCAGTTGGAGGTTAAACGAAAAGCCTTGTAATTTTCTTTTCACCTTCCCTCGAAAAGAAAGAAATTAATTTTTTAAACTCAGTTTTTCGCATATATTCGTTATGTAAGATCTGCATCGCGTTAATTACTTGATTAAATTTGAGAAAGTAGAGCGAAGTTACGAACCTTTTATAAAATTATTTATTTAATCCAAAATTTATTTGGATGGCAGGGGTAGCGAGTACTTTCAAGAATTGCTTTCGATGAATGTCCCTCTGGTGGCGAATATGGAAAACCTGTCACATTACATATAACTGCCTCCCATCTATCTGGCAATTTATTTATTCTGACACTGTAGAATTTTTCATTTCACTTTTCGAAATATTCTGCTAGTTTCTCTGCAATTTCACTAGGATAAATTGAAACTTTTTCCTGTCGGACAATTTTGTAACAAATGAAAGAGATAAAGTTTACATAGATTTAAGATTATACAAGATAGGAATTTTATAGGTTAGGATTGCTTTAAATTCTTAAAACTATGCAAATTTTCAACTTCAATATATCTATTTGTAAACCCACTTTAAATCCAAGTATAAATATATTCGTACAACAGTTTATTTTAACCTATCTTCGCGGAATTCTTGAAAATAAAAATAACTGATGAAATCGACGAATTTATTTAAAACGCAGAAGTTAAAATCATCTTTTTCTGCAGTAGAATCGATAATTTAGTCGTCCTACATAGCAAACTGGATATCAATGAAATGGAAAATTTATAACAACACAACGAGCAAAACCTAACCTCAAATTCGAAGACACAATTTTACAATTCCTGTGTATAATCGCGAGCGTAAAACGGTAATTGATAGGCACAATTACTTTCCACTTTATTTCAACATTTCCATGGAAACGATTTTATTTGAGGCTTTAAATAAGTTACCAAATTAGAAATCCGTTCTCACCTGTTATATTCTTCTTCGCTCGTCGACATGCCCTGACCAACGCGCAGTGGGGCTGTGATTACCGTGGGGTAAATAATTAACGATCAGCAGCTAATTAAAAACTACTTTGTCACACGTAAAAATCCTTAATTACATCTTCGTTCGCGCAACGTTAAATGCGTCATTCTTGCACCTGTTGCTGTGTTCACGATCCGCGAACAGGGTGGGGGAAATAGAAAAAGAAGCGAGGTATCGTAGAGACTCTGGGGAAAAAATTAGTCACGTGCTTGTTATGTATGCGTGCCAACGATTTCTAGTGTATCCTGCCAATTTCTGAGTAAATGAGTAAAGGAAGTCGTGACGATTTTAAATACAAGATTCCCTTAAATGAAACCGGTACGTGACCGGATTCTTCGTTCCTTTTCTGCCGAGGCCGTATAATTCTATAGTCGCGGGAGGGAGTTGTCCCGGTAGACTGGAATATCTGGTTACGGCATTTTCGGCGAATTTTTCATAGCAAAATATGTATCTATACATAGACGTATGTACGTGATAAATTTTCTAAAATTTGATATTCCACTTTTTATTATTATTATCATTATTATTGTCCTTGTTATTATTATTATTGTTGTTACTGTTATTTTTATTGTTATTTAACATAACCTAAAAATTTGAATAAATTTTCCAAAAGATTATATCGTTGTTATTATTATTTAAAGAGTTACTCTGTGGATGAAACAAAAATCGACGAATATCTAATTTTTATTATTATTATTTGAAATAAATTAAAAAATTAAATGAATTTTCCAAATTTTTATTATTGATATTATTATTTGAAGAATTGCAGATGAAACAAAAATCGACGAATGTCAAATTTTTGGTTAATCGTCCATGTATTTTTGTTATATTTCCTTTTTTGAACTTGATATTGTCGAACTTTTGCCTGGTTTTTTATCTTTTGACAGAAGTTATAAAACATTCGATATTTTATTTCATCAACAATTCATATATATCGTTTTATAAAATCGACACGCCATCGTAATTATAGTTTTGACCGAGAAAAACGCAAAAATTTATGGATATTTTTGTTGAAAATATGTCAAATGAATACTAAAAATTTTTGAAAATTCTGGGGAAGATTTGTTTGAAATAATTACTTGAATAAATCTTTTTGGTTCAATTGTTAGTCCTAATTATCTACTATTCATAACAAATTATTGTTAGTCATACAGTTTAATATTTATTTGAATGATTTATACAATTTAAGAAAAAATGACATTAAAGATCAATGTGAAAAAAATTCTCAGAGAATTCTGGTAAAAAGATTCTGAGAGTTTAGTAATGGTAAGCAGCTTGTATTGAAGAATAGGAACATTATTTCTACAAGATCTGGCTAGTAAGTAGAAAAGGTGAGGGTCCCTTTAAATAAGGCTATGAATAACAGCATGGTACTTACATCAAAGTCTCTAAATGAGAAGAAAGTCTCAGTAATTTAACCATTTATTATCCATAAAGACTACGTTGAGATTAACCATATATTGATATGCATCAATAAGTAAAAAATGAAATTAGATTATTTTGAAGCTTCTTTATACATATACACTCATATACCTATATTTTATGTTGTTAATTTAGTAACAATTCATATGTAATCTTTAATAATCCCAATGAATATTCAATTATTTGTTTCTATGATCAACTTGATATACAAAATACAAAACATGATTCTTATAATTTTAAATAATATAATAGACACTGCGAAATGAAATTTAAACTTGAAAATTATTGCTCAAAATCACCATTCCTCTTTTGGCAAAACACGTTATTATTATCCCATGCTGAATTCCATGATTGTAAGTACATCAGAAGTACTACTATAAATAACTCAACCTCTCTTTCATCACTGAATAATATATAACTAAGAAGCAGCCCTAGTCTGAGAGCGTAACCTCTAACAGATTAACTAAATTATTCCAGTATACACCAGCTAAATATACACAGAAAATTCCTTCTGTGCCACACATGAAGATTACATCAAATTTATGTAAAAGACGCAATAAGTAACAGATAAGCAAAACTGGAAACTGAAAACGCAAGAGCATAAGATATGGTATACTGCAATCCAGATTGCAGGAAAAATTTGCTTATCCTCTCTCTTAACACTAGGAATACCAAACCAGTCAAAATAACAAATTCCACACTTTTATTTCTGAAATTACTGAAAACATCTACGCTCTCTTAAAGAAACTGATACGGATCTAGTAAAACAAAGATATACTTATACATAATAACTAACTTTTATCACACCATTTCAATTGAAATCACCTACAGTATATAGATATTATACAGTAGTACATTATATTCAATGATACACATATGAGCCATTCACAGACCAAAATGATCAACTCCGCAACTCAAATCTCCTGAAATTTTAATCCCAAAGCACTTGGTTAGTGCATAACTGTTAATACATAAAACAAATTTACATTTCTTGCTCCATGAAGTTAATTCTTTTGTCAAATAAGAGTACTCACTACCTGTACTCAGATAGTACAGTCATCCACATATAGATACACATCTCAGGTTGGTAGTACCACTATGTTAAATAACTACATACCCACACACGTGTTTGAACTTTCCTCGACTTTGAATTCGTCGTAACTCGAAATTGCAGTTATTATCACGACGATCGTTACACCGACCATCAGTATCATTACCGTTTCACGTGCGCCCAGATAGCACCCAGCTAAAACAGGGCAAGGGAGAGGAGCAAAAGGAGAATAGCGGAGCAAGTCTGCACGAATGCTGCTCTTTATAGCGTATAAATATCCCGATAGGGAAGCAGAACCGGGTGTTTGGAAAAATTTCAACGTGGCTCGAGATTATCCCGGCAATTTCGGTAGAAAGCAGCGAAGGGACGGACCCTAGCGAGCCCGGCTACCGGAACTCCTGGATAAACAGCGACTGTAGCGGAGCCTCCGGGGTAAGATGACAACGACGGGCAGGAAACAGAGTCCTACAAAGGATTTTGTTGTTGTGCACCTGTAGATTCCTTTCTTCGTCGATCTTCTCGTGCGTGCACGACCCTTCGGCGGACCTCCTTGTTTCCAGCTTTTAAATCATACCGCGCGCAATCGTCTCTCGGTCTTTCCAGGGGTTTGGCTCTCCTCCGTTCCATTGTCCCTTGGAAATACCTTCTGTACACCTTTTTATTCCATTCCTTTTATCCGTTTCCCCGATGACAGGCTTCCCGTCGGATGTCGAATTGGTATTCGCCGAATCGGAAAGGGGGAAACGACGAAATTGAAATTTGATTTCGCGAGTATATAAATTTCTGACGGAGAGACGGCGAGGCTGAGGAAGGCCGGGAAAAAAACGAGCTATTGGTTCGAATTATCCTTTGAAGCAAAAATTTTTCTAGCTGATCGAGGAACAATTTAACTTTCGCGTCACGTCGAATAGAATTCCCTCTCGGTCTTTTAGTTGTTTCGTGCTCTGCCGATGTTCCATTGTTCTCCGTAGTTTCTGCTACCCTTTCTCTCTGCTCCCGGCTCGCCCGCTTCTCTCTGACCGTTTTTTCCTAGTTTTTCTGTCCTTTCGCGTTGTTACGTTTGCATGAATGCAAATTCCGGATTATACGAGATTATTCTCACGTGGTATCTGCCCGAGAAATTTCGTGTTTACCAGATTCGGATATCTCGGATTAGAAACTGCCTGATTCTTGGCTTCTATGCATGTCTTTTGATATTCAACCAGGAAATGTTTTATAAAAATCATTTCTTTTTGAATTTGTGCATTTGTGGAAACTTCAATTGCATTACCAAATTTTCCATAAAACGAATTGGTGATTTTATTGTGGACCATTTCTTAGGTTCCATAAGGGGACAGAGGTGACATAGGTGACATGAGCTCTGTCATGACCTGTCTTTAAAAATTTGTGGAAAATTATTGGAAGAAGGTAGCCACGTAAATTTTTCACAGACGTTACTTTTAACATTGGACTACTTATACAAAAATTGAAAGCAAAAATATCGAAAGAGAAGTATCCGGAAAAAATTTTTGAATTATCTATCTGCGAAATGGAGCGGATTTTAATGGTAGGCAGGATACAGCGCAGAGAAAAAATCTGCAGAGGGTGAAAAAATATGGCAAGTAAAGGCAAGGTATGTGAATGTCATGCTAACTATAGTTATTGAATTTAGAGCTTCAAATAAGTTCAAGGAAAAATCAGGAAGCTGAAGATGATAGGAAAAGAATTATTCTTAAGAAAGAATTTTTTTGAAAAATTTTTCCGAATTTTTAGGTCCCCAGGCAGGAGTTAGTGCTAGAGCAACGTGTCTTGGACACATGCTCAAAAAATTTCACAGCGATTGGAACCTCGGTTCTTTTGTTATGTTGTCCACTATGGTCAAAAGCTGTGAGAAAATTGAAGTTAAATATTTGGTTGAGTCAGAGTCAATTCCGAACGTTATAGTGATGCCAGTTTCTCGAATTTCAATTTCATATTTTTTACACTCGAGCTAGTAAAGGATGGAGAATTTTTTAAGACAAAAAAGAAATCGATTTTTTTGAGGTTATATACTCGTCTGCACCTTTTAATCTTTATCCATTGGTAACAATTTTAATTCGACTATTAAAGTTAATTATTTCAAGTCAACTATTAAATTTAATTATTTTAATTCGCCATCATTTAATTAAATTTAATAAATGAGTCAATGATGGCGAATTAAAATAATTAAATAAAATTAAATAATTAAATTCTCCAACATTGACTCATTTATTAAATTTAATTATTAAATTAAAAAATTAAATTAACTTTAATAAATAAGTCATTGGTGGTGCATTTTGAGTCCATTATGATTACTCATAGTGAGTGCTAGGTTAATCTTTTTTAATAAAAATATGAAGAATAGTAATTTTATTCGATACTATTCTGAAAAATGTCACGCCATTCTTGACATTTTTGAATGCAATATATTATAAAAATAGTTGGTAAAGAAACTTATTTGAATTGGTTTCTATCAGCTAACTATCGTTTATTTTAAGTACACTTGGTAAGTATTTTATGTATTAAGTACATTTTAAAGTATTTTAAGTACCTACTTTAAGTATATTTATTAAGTACATCTTTAGATTCTTTTATTTTTCTTTCTCTATTCGCTATTTGCTATTCTTGGTTTAGATATTTCTATTAAATTATTAGTGTCAGTAGGTTACAAAAATATAGGTTATGTTACCCTTTTAGGAAAGGAAAATTTATTCGATTGCTCTGCTTGAACGTATTATGTAATTAAAACATGTATTAGTTGCGTATGGTGGTAAATTTAGGTTATGTATCGTTGGAATAAACGATATCGCGAAATGTAAATTCTCGATGTCGAATGCATAATATATTTCTCCCTTCGAATAACACGCGAAAATAAACATTTTAAAACAATAAAATTAGTACCAGTTAGAATGAGTAGTTTTGTACACCATTTTATTTACAGAAAAATATTTTCATAGGAAATTTATCTTTTCGAAATTTTTAATGTTACCAATTTTCGGTTTAAATAAATTTTAATATGTGTGTGATATAATGTTGAAATGACTTAAGACTTAATTCCATCGATACCACGCGTTAATAGGACAAACGATAACCTGCTTTAGTGTAGATATTGATCGTGGTGGCGCTAGTGAGTTCTGTGAAAAATCGTGTTAAGGCTGAATCAAAGTTACATTAGAATTTCCTATTTTCTTAACGAATGCTATTTTCGATTACTATTATATTCCGAAATCTTTTTGTGATTTGTGAATACTATATACATGTGTATATAGTATGTTGAATTATATTTCAATTTTACTGATATAGAGGGAGTTCCCTTTTGCTATATAAATAATTATTGCCTCAAATATTTTAGTTTGACAGATAATAGATAATTAATAATAAATAATGAAATTTTCCATAATACAATTGACCATAACAATTAATTTATCTGACATCAGAATATCACGTGACAGAAAATCTTATCAAATTTCACTGTTTTTGAGGTACAATGTGTTACAGAACCCTATATCCTTCTTTTCAGTTTTGAAGTTTGCTAGTCAAATAAATCCTCGAATCTACCATGTGTGCGTGTGTGTATGTATGAAGTAACACAAGTAACATCACCATCATTGTTTCACAGGTCAGATCTGCCTCTGAAGCTCATTCCGTCCCATCCAACCCCGAAACTCCTCACTAAAGTCTTTGACTGTGGTCAGTGATTGATTCGACCTGATAAACCAATCACTCTATTTTCTAGCCCCCGGTTACGCTCGTAACGCGTTTCTTCCACAGAAGGGGTGACAGTTATTGACACTGTCTTAGGTCAGTCTTGGGGTGAAGTTTGGTAACACCACGGAATTTCCTCCAGGTTTTGCTGCTAGTTAGATTCGGTTCTCGCTGAACCGTTTCTTGTCCCATTATCCTTCGGTAACTCTAGATTTATGATACATCCTTGGGGCATTGAGCACGCTGGGCGATGAAGAACTGACTGGAACTAAATAACAAAACCCATCTCGAGGTCACGTATTCCGTCCCATATAAAGTTCTGTGAAACCATTTTGGTTTCCATTTAAAAATGTCCTCAAACGTCTTGGGTCGTCAACCATGTTACAGACTATGTCAGCAAAGTGTGCAAGATTCAACCTTTCAAATCCAATTGCAGTCATCAAGAAAATTAACTTTGGAGACCTTTTGACTCTTCTGATAGATCATGATCCACTTGTCAGCTTTGGATCAGAGATTCGCCAAGCTAATCACTTAATAAATAACTTCCTTCTGATAGACATGCTCCACTTGTCAGTTTTAGTGATTCTACTAACTTGGGATCAGAGATTTTGCAAAACTGGTACCCAACAAATAATTTTCTCCCTAAATCTCTATTTTCTAATTTTCTCTCGTACTTACAAGTAATAATCCTATCTTTAACTCTATTTTTAACCACTTCGCGTTACTGTGCGCTATAATCTAGGGTAAACTGATAAGTTTCAGCCTTGGTTATGAAAATCTACAACGGTATCGCGCAGGGTATAGAGAGTAGTGTTATCTAAGTTAATCTTACATCTTTTCAAGCTCAGTTCGAGCTGCCCAACGACTTTTAAGCTGTGAGACGTGTCTCAATCGAATAATATAAATTTAGTTAGAGGTGGAGTTTAGCCAGAGTGAAGTTTGTGATTCGTTGGAGGTGGAAAATTGTGACATATGCGGTCTTTGGGACTTCTAAGTGCCTCTCGAGGTGGTTCTAACGAAGCTGATTGAAAGCCGCGGGTCTGCTGGCCTCGTCGTCTTGATATAGGTCCATTGCTACATCGTGTGCTACATATTTCGAGGATAGCAAAGGTAAGCTGTTAAGAGGGTCAAGGAATATTTCTCTTGACTGTCTAAAACTCAGAATGCACTGCGACCACGGATCCTGCGCCTATTGTTCCAAAATTTGCTGAAAAGGGGGAAGGAAAAATTGTCCTTGATCTACTCCTTCCAGGTCACCTCTTCCTTTTGGTTATTCTTCATATTCTACTCGTGATGAGCCAGTTCATATCTCAAGCAAGTTGAAATTCATACAAAATGTATATAAATCCTGGTACATTAAATAGCTTGTGATTTTATTTGTTATTTTCTGGATTGGGATTTTGGAATATTAATTTTTCCAAATTATTTTCACCTTATGGGATTTTAGAATATTAATTTGTGAATCTTCTGAATTTATTTTTATCCCTTATAGGGTTTTATTTATTATTTTCTAGATTGGGATTTCCGAGTATTAATTTTTCCAACATTCAAAATTATTTTCACCTCTTTTGGGATTTTAGAATATTAATTTTTCAAAATTATTTTCACCTCTTTTGGGATTTTAGAATATTAATTTTTCAAAATTATTTTCACCTCTTTTGGGATTTTAGAATATTAATTTGTCAACCTTCTGAACATATTCTTATCTCTTTTAGGATTTTATTTATTATTTTCTAGATTGGGATTTCAGAATAATAATTTTTCCAGCTTCCAAAATTATTTTCACCTCTTTTGGGATTATAGAATATTAATTTGTCAACCTTTTGAACTTATTGTTACCTATTTTACGATTTTATTTATTATTTTCTAGATTGGGATTTCAGAATAATAATTTTTCCAGCTTTCAAAATTATTTTCACCTCTTTTGGGATTTCAGAATATTAATTTGTCAAACTTCTGAAATTATTGTCATCTATTTTGCGATTTTATTTATTATTTTCTACATTGGAATTTCAAAATATTCATTTTTCAAACTTCCAAAATTATTTTTCCAATTTTCGAAGTCCCTCAGCACTTGAGCAAAATCTATTGACAAAATGCCAAAATTAAATAATTAATTGACTGGATAGAACCAGTAATTATAGAAAGAGCTCACTGACCCTTTGAAGGACAGATATCCAATAATTAAATAAGGAAAATAATTATCTACGAATATTTGATATCAAAAAATATTTTTCGATGAATTCGTTACGTAAAGATATTTTAAAACACATACCTCTAGTCATATCAGTCTTCATATAAACCTAGTATGGAACACATATTCAGTAGCTCTGCGTTAACTGACCATAGTTCGAGCCCATATCTAGCCAGATATCAGAGGACGCAGAGTGCTGAGAAATCCCGAGTCTTTTTCTCCTCCATCGAGTGCGACTGATAAGGATACCTCACACGAAATATCGTCCTTTATTTCAGATACGTAATGCTGCGGGTTCACTACGCGAATCCACTTTCCAAGAACTGACGGGAATAGTAACTGGTTAGCTAACAAGGCAGGATCCTGGTCAGCTAACAGGACACTGCTGTGTGCACGTGTGTGTTACATTATGCGAGGTAATGTCAACTCACTATTAACAAATAATTTCGCAATGCAAACCCACGTGAAAGTGTCTCTCCTACTCTATCTTTAGAACACTGAACCTCAGGGTTTCAAAATAATACAGCTAAATCTCCTATAACGCGATATATCAGCGAACGTGGGCTGCAGGATTCTGGTTGGCTCCCTGTTGCAATACAAAATCAACCACAGACCAGAGAACCACACAGTTCAGAAAATTTCAGAATTTAAAAGTTTCAGCGTCGCGTTTACTAATCGCCTACCTTTACACTCCCCAAAATTTTACCTTCGTTTCCTAATTATAGCTATTCGTATAAACCCTCTTACACCATTTCCGATGTTTCTTTTTCCAGTTTCGAGACGAATAATAACGCCTTGACAGTACAGAGATTTGTAAGTATCAAGGATTGGAAAGTACTGCAAGAGATGGAAGAGTATAGGAAAACGGAGAAACGAAACCAAGGGTATTTAGGCTTACTCCAACCGAGTTTTGAGTAACTACGCAAAACTCTAACCCAAACGCAGCCTAGACGCAAATGTCACGGGAAAGATGGTTGAAATCAAGCAACTCCTGATGACAATGAAGTACAGTCGAGTCTCCTATGACACGATTAATTTGTACGTTGTTATATGGAAACCGTGTTATAAGAAAACCAGAATTAATTGAAATCAGGAAATGCGTTCTATGTAAACCGAGTTATGATAAACATAGTGTTGCGACGGCAATACAGAAGGTTAGACGTGCCTTAGCCTCCTTCTAGCGGATTAAGCAATATAATTAGCACAAAAGTACAGAACTCGAAGAGAACACGTCAGAAGTCATACAGAACTCGAAGAGAATACATCAGGAGCTAAACAGAACTCAGTCAGAACGCATATAGAACGTATCAGAACACGAACTGAACGCCACACCACTTAGTATGACGCATACACATCGCATTCGAAATCGCAACAACTACCAGTGTAATAAAGTATACACAAACACGAAAGTGTTCTTTATTGCACGCCCAATAGTTCAATTTCCTATTACTTTTTAATAAATTTCTTTTCCAAATATAAAGAAAATAAATGAGAAATTCATGTTCTTTTTTTATATATATATTTAACTTAGACTACTTTTTTATTTATGTGGAGTTTTAAGTAAAGAAGTTCTTCGCCGAAGTTAAACTAGAGATGATAGGGGTCGCTGAGACGCGCATCGTTCGCAACCCAGCAAACGAATCTTTCTTCGATTGAGGTTCGACAGTTTTATGAGTTTGACTTTCTGGGTGTGGTGGACGTATATTACCATGTACAGCCAGCTCACGACCGATGCGTACACGTATAACCGAGTCCACAAACGGTGAAGAATTAAAGGTTTCGGGAACTACGCTTCTGCGTACGTGGCATAGACATAACCTCGAAAAGACAAATACGATTCATTACCAACTTTAGTTGGCAAATTCTAATCCTGGATAATTATTGTTAAAACAGAAATAGAGACATATTAAAGTATCCACGAAGTATCATGTCGTCCAGGAATTTTTTTTTTTAAAAGAAACAGGTAGTATATTATGATTATTATTAATATTTTTATTATTACTATCATCGCTATTATTTGCATTAATTTAGTATCAGGTATTATTAATATTATTATTATTTTATTAGCAGTTGTTGTTGTTGTTGTTATTATTACAGTATCGGGTATTATTAATATTACTATTATTATTATTATTATTATTTTATTAGCAGGTGTTGTTGTTATTATTAATTTAATATCAGGTATTATTAATATTATTATTATTTTATTACCAGGTGTTGTTGTTGTTATTATTACTATTATTATTATTATTATCAGCTAATATATGAAACTAACACTATATAAATTTTTGTTCATACACGTTTAAGGTACGTATGTAAATCACATATTTGGCCCATTGTAGGTCATATTTATGTACAGACAAAAAAGTAGAAACTAATTTTTCGTGTCTTCGGTAGCCATCAAAACTTGCTTGCTAGAATTAAGTGAAAAATTTTAAAAAATAGTTTATTCGTGACCTAATAATTAAAAACATATTTTTGAATAATTGCTATTTTTAATTTATTCTTTCGCTAGTAAGTGTTTTAAAGCAGCCTTCCGACGATTTTTCACTTAACTCACTAGCGCCACCACGGCTCATATCTACAATAAATGTCTGCCGCAAATATCGTATATATCGTTGAATTATTTTCTAATTTTACTGGTATAATCTTCAAATTTTCTTCTTACTATGCGTGTCAGATTTTTTGTACAAAATTATTGTTAATATTCTATTTGAATTATCGGATACTACGGAGTCAGAGGATATTAAACTCTTCTCTGTCATAGCAGTAGAAATGGTAGAAAAGAAGTATTTTCCTCGGTGATTAATATCTTTCGTTGATTATTTAAAACTCGTTATTTAATTGTCTCGAATAAATCGATTCGACGAGGGAACAAAAGTAAATCCTCGTCACGGTAACTCTTATAATTGTTCTGTTTCTAGCTGCCTGGTTGGGTTAGGTGAAATCACGTGTTTGGATTGCATTTGGAACTTCCAGACTCGATGCAGTCAAATAAAATGAAATGAAAAGAAAAATATTTATATATCGTTTCTTTAATGAAAAAGATCGAATGAAAATGAAAATAAATATTTTTTCGCTAAATTGATACTTAATTAAGTTTCAGAGTCATTTATTGGCGATACGGAAACTCCACGGCAATTCCACAATTCCAATGTATTCTAATTGATACGTCAATTCATAAAGAGAAAATGATTGAAGCTCCCAGGAAGACAAAACAAATTGTTACACAAAATGTCTCAATTTTAGCAAGTTATCGAAAACTGGTTTATTTCCAAAATAGCTGCCATTTTATATACCTAGACTGAATACAGGGCGCTGAAATAAAAATTCGTTACGTCAGAGATGATTAATGGCAGGATATAACAAATTATTCATTGAAAACAAAAAGAGGTAACATTTGTTATAAACTGTGAAATAAAGTACTTTCGTGATTAATAATATGGCCAATAAATAATTACCTTATTAGTAATATTAGTAATATATTATAAGAATTTATGTGGTATAATATTAGTAATATATTATAAGAATTTATATAATATAAATATTCATAGAAAATGTATTACGAAAATATATATATATATATATATAAATTTTACATATAATTTTTCCATTTGAATATATATAGAGGGTGTGATGTAACTGGTGATACAAACAGGAAGGTGTTGATTCTACATTTTCCTGACAATGAAGCATCAAATGGAAAAATTTTATTGTTTATTTTCGATTTGTTTCTTCCTGTAGACCCCTCCCCCCCCTCTCGCCGGTTGCACATCCAGTTATATGACACCCTGTATAATCAATATTAGGTAACTATACAGTATCCATATAGGATTTACACACCTGTCACTTCATTTCGCAGATGGCACGATAAAATTCCCCAAAAAATGGCAAAACTACTAGAATCTACAATCGACATTCGGTAGCTGCGCAGTATTATTGTTCGATTTGCACTCTCTCCACTTTATTTTGCACATGACACGTCAAAAACCAAAAAAGTCGGCAAAATTGCTAGAAAATTGCCTTTTGCGAGATATGTCAACTAAATATCGCAATCGACAGTCGAAATCCAGAATCTACAGTCGATATTCGGAAACTGCGCAGTAGTATTACATGATTTGCACTCTCGTCACTTTATTTTGCACATTACAAGCCAAAATTGAAGACAAATCGACAAAACTATTGTAAAACTACCTTTTGAAAGATATGTTGACTAAATATTGCAAGTGACAGTCAATATCTAGAATCTATAATGTATATTAGATAACTGCGCAGTATTATTTTGTATATGAACTATCTAACCTCATTTAGTTTCACATGTGGTATATCACAACTGAACAAATGTTGACAGTTAAATATCTTGATCTTGGTAGAGTTCTATCAATTTCTTAAATTTGTGCTCTGTGCCATTCGTAAATATCACGAAAATGTTGCAAACATAACCTACAATTGCAAGGTTACGAAGTAATACCTGATACTAAGCATTATTGTTCCTGAATATATATTCGATTGCAGCAATTAACACATCGATTAATAGTAACACTACTTCGCGAAAAATCATGAGGAGACACTGAAATTTTCACTTTTATACACGAAAATATTCCACCATGTGTTACCGGTATATTTGACTCTGCTTCGACTTGAAGCTAGCTGCGACTGGACAAGCTATGCATTGTTATGGCGGGAAAATATTTAACGTTTGAATTAGCCTTGTGCCAAAATATCGCTGTAGAATATTGAACGATGTCTCCATTATTTATTAATAACAATAAAGCAAATACAAATATGTTTCTGTTACGAAAATAACAAATTAAACAGTACTTATAAATTAATAAAATTAATTATAAAATTAATAATTAAAAAAATATATATACATATATTGTTGAAATATATTGATATATTTTCAATTATTTAACATTCAATTCATATATTCAATTCATACTTCGCACCTTAGGGAGCCACAGCGTGTTGACAACCCTCAAAACTAACTCATATTGTGAATATTGGTAGGCCTTAGTGGATACGGTGTACGTTATAAATTCGTAAACTTTGTTATAAACACGAATTTTAGATTATTTTAGGATAGGTGATGTGTATGGGATGTAGGGTGCCTTTGGTTGATATCAATTTTAGCCACTATTCATTTTTTTTAACTTTAAAAAGTTGTTTTAGACATTTATAGGTTAAAAACTATTGTTACGACGAAGTAAAAGGCATTTTTATATGAAAAGATAATTGTACATATGTAAATTACTGTACATATTGTTATTGCAAATTATACGAAGCGTATATTTGCGATAAACTATATAATAACTATATATGTTATAAAAGGTTCGAGAATTTTTGGAAAATCGGTTGAGCTCGTGAATTTCCGTTTGACCTCGGTAAGGTTACCCTCGGTCCATATAGGCACGCAGCGGTCTCAGCGTACCCTTAGTTGGTTCTCGGCCGTCGTGACGGGTACATCGACAATTAACTCGCGTAAATTAACTTAAATAAAGTAAACAAAATAATTAACAGTTTTTAAAGAGTATCAGTAAACTTCGATAACAATTATTTTAACAATCATTCTTAAACAAATTATTTATTTTAATTATTTCTTATTTGCTTCATTAATTATTTTTGAAAATATTATAACAATTTTAATATTACTAAATTTTTATTAACAATTTTCAATATAATCCTATATTTATAATTTCATAATTATTTATTTGTTTAACAATCATTTTTCAATAACTTCATTCATTAATTATTTGTTTAATAGCTCAATAAATCTATTTATTTATTTATTTGAAATTTTTAATAATTTATTTAATTATTTTACTTTTCATTTTAATAATTTATTTAATTTATTAATTTATGTATAACTTTTAGTAATTTATTTAATTAATTAATTTACTTTTCACTTTTAACAATTAATTTAATTTATTTGTGTTCGACTTTTAATAATTTATTTAATTAATTTTTTTTCCTTTTAAGAATTTATTTTATTTATTTATTTTAATTATTCATTTAATTACTTCATTTCGTTTTCATTTCTGATTATTTCTTTAATACTCGAATAAATATTTTACTTTTTATTCTTTTCATTTCATTGGTGCTGGTGGACATTAAATATTCTTATAACTATTAAATTATTACCGTACTTCTACCTAAATCATATACGTTCGAACGACTTTATACGCCATTTTTTTTACTCGGTACCGGTCGAAGCAAGTTCGTT